>NW_019213303.1:91716-101544 GCF_002532875.2 Varroa jacobsoni | reverse complement strand
AACAAAATAATTAAAATAAATAAAATAGTTGGAACATGTTACAGCTTTAAGTATCTGCTATGTGCTTACCACTCGTAGATAAATTTCAGCTATGATCGATGAGTTTCGATAGGAAAATGTTTAATTAGTAATTCTCTTCCATCGGCCCTCAATTGGAAAGGTACAGTTACGGTAGCTGCTAGAGATCTTTCAGGTTGAGAGTGATGGATCTTTTTTGAATAAGATTCACAGACATTGGGCTTTCAAAATCGCACGCATTTCATAGACCATCAATACGTTGACTTCTTATAGATACAATATTGTGTCTATGTTGCATTCTGGGACCTTTAAGAAACATAATTTGCAGGGTTATGACACGGTAACTCAAGAATTATGCCAAAAATGCGATGAGACGTAAAAGATTAGCGCGGCCTTGTAAACATAGACAAGTTTTACGTTATAGTGACTTCTGTATTCTCGCATAATAGTACGGGTTCAGCGAACCTCGCGCGTTATATCTCTGTTCTACCCCGCAGACGCCACAAACGTTCGAAGCGTAACGATTTGTTACTGCCATTTACTCAGCCCGAGACGTGCTAGCAGTGTCACAAGCGTTCCATGCACGCAATTTCACGTAACACAAAAGGGAAAGGAAGCACTCTAATTATGCGGCCTAGCTTCAACTTGGACTAAAACACTTGACTACAATGCATTGGCTCTAATGATATAACATAAATAATAATGGTGATTATCTTGAATCACCGGCTTCCCGTGCTGGGGAAGGCCGAGACGTTACTGGAGACAAATGCTCCTAGCACGACCTGGCGTAAGCGGTCCGTCCCAGCATCTTCATACGTTTGACCAAGGACGAGGCGACAGCAACAGTAGCCGTTAATGGTTGCTAAAAAGGGATATTACATTGACTCCAGTGATTTCAAATATACGCGCCCCGTATGGGTAGCTGGGAGGCGCTCAAACGACTAGTTCACTTAATATCGAACAACTACAATAGGCACAGGATCGCTGTACAATGGAACTAAATGATATTAGTCGGTGTTCGGGTAGGTGTATATGTCTATCTGTGCGTATGCGTGCGTGTGGAGGCTTCGGAACTGTCCAGTTTACATTGTGATTGCGTTAGGAAACGCGCCAATGGTACTAGTACAAAAGAAGACACGAGTTGACCTTTGTCTTTCTGTCGTTCTCTATAAACAAACTTACACTTACTTGTTCGATCGGAGCCGATAGGACGTATCAGCTCCGTGTACGTTTCTTGAGTTGCCTTTGGCCGGCAAAAAATTTTACCCATATCTGTTGATGTGCTTAAAACTTGCGCAGATGTGCAATGTCCGTTCTATGGAATAATTCACAGTTGTCTCGTTGTTGTATCGAAATGATGTACATACTTCGGAAACGTTACATAGCAGAGAGAAGAGACGTATTGTGAGGTTAAAGCCTCGTCGATTCGAGGATCGATTATTCGAATCTGGTAGACCTGGTGCTTACCTTTTTGATGCTACTTGGCTCATGGGGATTCGATCAATCAAGAGTTACCATACAACTACGTGAGTCGTAAGTATGTATATTTAACGGGGAACTATAGGTTGCTAAATAATAATAAAGGTTCAAATCGATTCTTGAGTCACTTCTACATTCTGGTAAGCACCATACGAAACTCAGCACTGCTCTAGCTTAGCAATCTAGACCATAGTAATGGGTCAGGAATTAATCCAAAAGCCTGTTCTACACATCAACGGCAGTTCTGAACGTGTCCGTAACGAAATTAGCCGTTTTTTTTAGCGCGTTCTCTGAAGATAACATTTTGAAGTGGTGCCGCACTTTTTGCTTCCGCTATCCCGACGGTCGTACGGGCGCGGAACTCGTAGAAAAACTGGGTGCGGCCCAGCGATTTCAGGAGCGTGTATTGTGCATTATCGACGTAGATGATACAAGTAATAAATTTAGTGGTAAATTTTCGTGATCTTTTCACATGTCTGGCTATGATCCTAAGTAGAAATCCCGAGCAGAAGCTTAAGAGGTAGACTTTGGCCGTGAAACATGTCGCAGTTATGTCTACGCTTAATGTATTATTATATTTATATTTATTTTTATATTTATGGAAATTTAGTGAGCAGCTGCTTGGGTTGGTCTGTGCAAATCGGGAAGTCTCATTGTTGACGGCATCGCCTACGACGTTGTACAGGGTAAGCATGCTTGTCTGAGCGTATGGGGGCGTAACGACCACTTGAACTATTACAAGTATATCAATTTTGCAAGAGCTTTGTTGCGTTTAAACGAATTATAGATGCTATGTGTTACTTGACCAAGTACCACTGGTAGTGGTACCTATGTTAAAAGGTCACCGGATGTACTTACTCATATGGATAGCTCGGTCGTAGCGACCGGGCTAAAACGACGGCAGTAATTGCTTTCTGCTGATTGATAGAATAAAAGTCGCTTGATAAAGTATTTACCACAAAGCGACTCAGTATTCAACATCAAATTTTCCAAGATAACTGCGCTGTCAGACAAAGTTTATACCGATTAACACGTAAAAATAACAAATTCTATATAACCCACATATCACAGATACCAAATAGTAAAATAGCTATTGATACGCTCAGTCTGAAAAGTACCGTGCACGCTTACAATCTACTCGCGACTACTTTCAATGGCCGCTGACACAATTAACCTAAGTTATTCTTTAGTAACACGTAAATCAATGTTAACTTAGAAATTTTTCATATGCCGAGTCTCATCAATTCGAAAGGTCACTTTGGCAATCCAGCATACTTCTCTGACATCTGTTGTTGTAGTCAATAAAACAAAACACTATTTCTCGTTCTCCAATATCATTCCTACATCAAGTCATAGAGTTTCCATAGAAACAAAGCATAATTCAAGCTTCTATAATATAACTATAATAAATATATAAGTACTTTTCAAGCGTTGCATCACAAGTCTTTCTGCGTATTTAATCGGGCGGATCCATAGCATCGAATGAGCTGGTATCCATCTCTGAGCAACTGCAGTTTACTGGCCACATGATCTTAAGTGACCCATAAAATGCAGCGTGTCGTCGCCAAATTCGACGCTAGGAGAATCGACGGCTTAACTTTGACGAATCCGCCAGGTTAGCAGAGACGACGCCACCCATCGCAGATACAATCTACCATTTATGCTATAGCAGAAGGCTGTACTGCCATTTTCTTGACGTGTGGAACCGGCACAGTTTCATAACATCGTTGTGAATGATGTGGTAACATCGTAAGATCAGCATCGATCCCAATTTGTCATGCTAAACGCGCTCGTTCCCAGAGAAGATTTATCGAATCGTTAATATATTAGGTCGCATTGAAATTGTGTCCCTCACCCTAATTAGGTATTATTGATGGCATTTGTTCTGTGCCGTACTCGCAAACCCCTCAGTAATGTACCCTATTTTTATGTGGGGTTCTAAGATCCTCTCCTATTTACATCGTGTTGATTTTAAGTAAATTTCGTTTGTCTACTTGCAGCATTAGTTCTAGTTATACATGAGAAATATCGAAGCTGAACTTTTTTATCTGATATGTAAACGTATGTGTAAAAAAACCTTGTGACGAACGTTAACTAAACAAAAATAAAATACAATACAACTATACAATATATATAGAAAATATATAATGAAACAATAGTAATTTATATAGGGAGTGTTGTTCATCTTGTGTAACCCGTACTGGAACTAACTGCACATACAAGCCTAACTGTTCAGAATAAATAAATCCCGGCTTGTACATGCAGAAAACTATGTGTTAATGTAATAACATTATTAGAAAACTTAATAATTGTCTCCGGTCCCGAAAGAGACACTCGGATTCTTCACTACACATTTCGTAACTTTATACACCGTAAGGCATATAAATACACAGGCCCCTTAGACTTATCAACAACGTTCTGTGTATCGAGGATGCTCTTTATAGCAAACTTAAAAATTGCAAGTTTCGCCAACTTACAAATTCCAATACAAGTCAACTTACAAATGTAGGTTATGTTCCATCTGCTTACTTCCAGGGCACATTTAAAGCTAGCTAAATACCTTCGTTATAAAGCGGCAAGGGCCGGTTGTTTCATGACAAACAATCGGCCCTTGCCGCTCTTACTGACCTACCTAGACTTGAAGAGCACACACTTCAAAACAATGAGCAATAAAGAACGTAATCCACTCTAATCTCTGAGCAATAAGACTAAAATGATTGTATAAAGAAATAAAGATCAATCCTTGGCCAATAAAAATCTACTTGGCCTCTATATAATGAACTCCGCCGTTTTGCCAACGCGTTCAAGTGTACAAACTGGCTCAGCGTTAAAAAGGAAGAAAAAACCGTTTAATCTTCAGGCAGATATGACTATAATAAACGTGCTGTGTAAATATCAGTTACAATCTCCTCCTTTCTATTTAATATCTGTTTATTTATAAAGTAAATGTACCCCAGCTCAAACCAGCGCGTGCCGTCCGCAGATTCGTTATCTGAATAACTCAGTACCAATATCTATTTTGAAACGCGTATAAATAGAAACGATAGCCATTTTCGTAACGCTGTCAAACTTTAAATACATTGTAAATCGAGTCAAGAGGCCGTTACCATATAGGTTAATTAGTTTTTCAAGTGTTACCGTGAAAAGTGAAAAAAAAAAAAAAAAAACGCTGAAAACTGATTGTTGCTACTTCTGCTAAAAAAAAAAAATTGCTAGGTCGCCTCTGTCAAAGATACGCTATTGAGATTGTTTGGTACTCAAATATGTTTAGGCAACATTTGACCGTCAACAATGAAACGATCAAATAGCTGTTTATTGATAACACACGTGGCCGCGGTAAGTATTTCTAAGTTAGATTGGTAAACAGACCAATTGCCGAGAGTCAATCGCAAAGAGGAACGCATCAGAAGACGTTTACAAACAATCATCCAACGAGCTTCGAATAGTCTGCTGAATGTTCGAAATCGCATGAAAATGTTAGAGTACGAGAAGATGGGAAACAAAGTACCAGAAGGTGTAAATTCGCCGGTAAGGAAATAGTTTGTTTTTGTTTTTTAATATTATTAAGAGTCTAGTCTCGAAAATGGTAAAAATCAATAGAATACAGCTGCAAGAGGAGTGTGATATTCGAGAAGGGGGCCAGCTATACCTATCAAGCGTATCAAAACGAGTATGAATGAGTTATACCCTAAGTATTCCTAGCAGGAATAAAGCTTACCGGCTGATCATTCACGACCGTCATAATTGGGGGATGGCGTAAATTTCAATAACCTGTAAGTAACTTTGATTAACTTCACATGTCGCTTGCCATTTTGGAGAGCAATTTTCTTTTGACAATACGGTATGAAGACTGTTGCTGGTGTAAGGGATCGACGCAAATATAGAATCTGATTGGCAATCATCTGGAAGATTTGCATGACAGTCTCAGACGGGGGTTACTACACATTTCAGAAAGTTACGAACGACGAACCTCAGCGTGATTTAGACACTGGCCTAAAGTTCATTACGAAAAAGTGTGACGGAAAAACTTTCGCTCTGTCAGCGTACTACCCAGACCCGACTAGAGCCTATTCTGCATCGCACAGATTGACTGGAACCTTAAATCATGCAATCAAAAAATGCAGCATCTTATAGCTTGGCTCAAACTAAGTGTCTTTTTCGTTATTAAAACCAACCTCTACGAGAAACAGTAGAGCAAAGCTGTACTTTCAAAGGGCTATGCTATTATTTAACTGGTTCCTAAAATTAGTTATTGAAGATTTTAAAAATACGCATTCTACACCTACCATTTGTTTAACTGCACAGGTATCTGTGCAAAAATTTCCTATTTTATCGGCACAGATTTCATAAATGTGGCGCACTTATCCGTTGAATTGTACGGATCGCTCAATTCAGTATAAGAGGCAATATCATCACAGCAGACTGTAATTTGGAATATTTAAATAATTCTGGTTATTATTCAAAACAAATTATAATAAGGTTCAACAATTTCACAGGATACAGTATCATCTCAGCGAGTTTTCCAATGTATGACGATAGCCAAAAAGTAAAATTAAAAAAATAGACTGAGACCAACGGAATGCTTTTCGGCACTCCGTTCAGTGGATGAGCCCGCAGTAAAACACAGAAAACGATATACCTGAATTCTACACATTTATACAAATAGTCCTATTTGTCATAACATTATGAAATGCTATTGCTGCCGTACAAATTACGGTTTTGTCTGTAACGTATGAAACTGTTACTTTTGCAACGTCTAACTTCGATATTCCTGCAGTGGCTGTGGCGTTGTGGGACTCGAAACAAATTACTTAAGTAGGAGTAATTTCTAACTAAACTGAAAATACTCCCTCAAGTGAATGTTTCTGTGGCTGAAAAAACACATTGCCTTACTGAAACTGGCGTTAAATGTGGGTCATCGTGTACGTAAGTCAATATCGTTTCTTTACAACGGCTCGAGCATTTCAGTCAACTCCGACGCCAACATTGTCAAACACTTGGAGTCCGCCCGTGAATTCCCGAAAACGTAAAAGGAGGAAATCCCGATTTGCAGATTTCTGTTGCAAGATCGCCTCAATCTTCTGCTGTCCTCCTACCAGGTAAATGCATCGGGCGTTCAAATTTACTGGTACGAAGGAGGTAGATATATGATATCATTTTTTCAGAAATGTCGAAATTTAATTATAGTGCGATAATTATGTAGTTTAACTAACACATCTAGTAAATGCACGATGTAGTAATGTCAGACATGAAAATGCATACCAAACTTAGAAACCGTATGTTACGTAATTTACTTCTAGATTACCCCCCCCCCCCCCCCCCCCCGCAGATGCTTGAAGGACCCCCGAATATTTTTTCGGATATTAATCAACTGATAAGAGTTTGTACTCGTTTTCGCAGAACCTCAATAGTACGAAAATTGGCTTTTCATCCACCAGTTCCGTCACAGTATTGCCTCGTGGAAGATAAAACAGCAGAGTTTGGGTTAAGGATAAAGGCCAATAAACCCAAATTGCTTCGGGTCTACCCGGATTTTGAAGAATGTTGCAAACAAGCCGAGATTTTTAATGTAAAGAAAAAAGGTAGGTGAACTATGGACGGGTGAACGAGACTTCATTGGTTTATAGCTGTTATTATTATCCATTGTCGATTGCAAACGTTTGGCCCGTTTGGTATTGTTCTTCTCTTATTTTGGTAAGTTGCTATTGTTAAATTAAAACACGCTAGGCTATATATATATATATATATATATATAGCCTAGCGTACATATATATATGAAGGGCATTCAACGTGGCTTCATGAGCCGCTGTGCTTCAGACGATAGAGTTAGTGGACTTTTGCGGTATAAATACTAGCAATTTCCCAGAGAAATAAAAAGCGCACCTATCCTATTAGTAGACGACCTCATGTTATTCTAGAGTAGCCGTCAATACCTTTAGAAGGTTTTAGTCACTATCCAGGTTCACATGCATACATGGAGTCTGGTATAGGCCCGAGCGATGAGGTTTCTATTCGAGAGGATTTTAAAGAGCAATAGGATTGCTATGCAAACTGCTTGACCTATATGTGTATAGCACTACCACCCATCACCCGAGGGTTCGAACGAAAGGGACTCGTAGTAGCCGGCATGGTTAAGCATGGTGTAAAACAGCTTTAGTCCTTTTTGGCCTACAGGTTCTTTATTATACATCCCATGGATTGCTTCCAATTTAGCGAAATATCTTACAATGAAACAACTTTGATAGCCTAGAATAGGTCTATCTAGAACGCTAAAGTCTGAAGCGTTTCTTAAGATTAACTCAGAAAGATCTATCTGGTTTGTGCGCGAAGTGGCCTAACTCGATAACTCGACAACCTGAGGTTTTGACAACGGAAAATACTAGCTGAAAAATGAATTAAATAAATAACCTATATGCACTACGTAAATCTATCTATGTCCGCGAACGTGCGCCTGGCTACCGCGTTCAAGGAGCAGTAATTCTTGTGCATAATACCAAAAACAGACAGCCCATTGTTCACCAGTGCTTCCACTTAATGATTTAAGACTACTATTAGTTGACACTTTTTTTTTAAAATTGTGCTTTACTTAGGTTTTGTCATTGATTTAATGAATGCGGCTTCATCCAGTATCGACGTTATTAAGCCTTGCTTGAATATAGTTTACGCATTGCTCAACTGACGTTCCATGTCGTTGTCCTGCAGATGGAAACCTTCTGGCCGGGTTACGTGTAAGATGCCCTGTGCTAAACAAGCCAAAAAGAGGTCAACGCAGTCCTGACACACGAGTTACCGTTTTCTATAGCCATCCAAATGCTGTTGATCTAGCCGACGTGCTGCCATATGCAGTCGATTTCTCTAAAACCTTTTTCTGTGACTTTATTTCCTACGATTACACCGGATATGGTCAAAACCTTGGAGAGCCGAGTGAAGGTAAAGCGCCTAATCTATGCATACAACCGCCCAGACAATCTAAGGAAAACCTTAGACGTATCTATGTATTGGTAGAACTGGCGTAAAGGTATTTGTAATTTTGTTTTTGTACAAGTTACGACAATGACAGTATTGGTGCTATATATAAAAGGAATGTTCGGGAATATGTATTAGGTAGTTAATATTAGGTAACAATGACGTTTCAATAACTTTTACACTATATTGGCCTCAGTTGTCAATTGCCGCCTTATATTTCGAAGTTCTAGCTTGAAATTAGCACGCTCGTGTTGTAACTTCACAGCTAACACACGCCGAGTACACACGAAATGATTTTTGAGCCATATATTATCTTGAGTCAATCTACAGATACAGAGGATCTAGTCAATGCACAAGATAAAACTAGAAGGTAATCAGCGAGGTCGAGTTAGCCTTGTTGTACTTATTTGTCTATTCTAATGCATATTTAACTGCAGCGCAGATCCTGTGTGACGCGGAGTGCGTTTTTCAACACGTTCGTGTGCAGTTAAAGACCAATCTGCGCCGTCTAATACTGTTCGGAGAAAGTATCGGCTCTGTTCCATCGATACATCTAGCGACCCGTTATAAAGTGCGCGGTCTTATTCTTCAGGGCGCCCTAGCATCGGGAATTAAAGTTTTTTTTCCTTTTGTCGACGCAAACCCCTTTGGGATCGACTGCTTTCGAAACATTGAACGAGTTTCGAATGTAAGCGGACAAATAACTAGAACCTTTTCACTCTATCAAAATACGTAGTTAATTAATCAGCTTCAACTTATTACGATATAATGTATAGCCTAATTAGCCCGGTCGTACCTAACAGATTAGCTAATCGTTCTCGCGTATCCATACTTTAGCGTCTTGAACTTACTTTCTTTTTATTATACGTAAATAATAAGCTGAAAAACTGTTTTGCGGGGAGTAGGTTAAACTATCGTAGCTGTAATACCGTATCCCGTAACTCCGGCTACAAGAGCACAGAGGTACATCTAGGTCACTGTCGGTAGAACTGAGACATTGTGAATTTCCGTTATATTAATTTTCACGACATCCTCAGCTCAGATTCCCTCTGCTGCTATTCTGAAACTTGCGATTTCCTTACAATTATGCCCTACAGAAGAGCGCTACCAAATCTGTTATAAATAAATGATAGTCGAAAACTTTGCGTTTGCTCTGTGCTGAACCATTTATGGAACGATATGTACTTTAATTGGATTTAAGGTTCACACGGGAGCTATTGAAGTGGGCAAAAGACTGATATTCACGGAGCTGGAAAATTAGGATGTGTACGTGTATCTAGTTTAATCTTAATAACAACCTGCTGCTGCTGCTGCTGCTGCTGCTGCTGCTGCTGCTGCTGCTGCTGCTGCTGCTGCTGCTGCTGC
>NW_019213303.1:88640-91616 GCF_002532875.2 Varroa jacobsoni | reverse complement strand
TGCTGCTGCTGCTGCTGCCTTTTCGTAAAATCCATTTTGGCATAGTTGATGCGACTGAGTGCAATTTTGTCGTACTACTTGGATAGAAACCCGACGTTGCCCCATACAAAACACACACATATATATACACAAACTGATACTGGGTTATTCGCTTTTATGTCGTACTATCCGCTCATTTATTTTACGTATTGAAACTAGACTATATGGCAATGCTGCGTCTATCATATATTTAGGAATTTTCAAGGTCCCCTCTATGGAGCGGACGCGGAACATATGTGGCATAACCTGTTTGCCCACCGTGCACATAAACCTTGAAATTAACGTGTATGTTTGGCTTTGTTTTATAGATCCTATGTCCGGTTCTTTTTGTCCACGGCACACACGATGAAATCTGCGACTTCAAAGCCGCTAAAGAAATGTACAAAAAGTGCCCTCGTGCCGTAAAGCCTCTTTGGGTGCTCGGAGCTGGACATAGTGACTGTAATGAGCACGATCAGTACGAACAAAGGATCCGGAAGTTTATGCAGACGTTAAAGTAACCAACAATCAGTATATTTTTTTTAAATCAAAGACTGCTTCACTAGCCGAACTGCTAGTCATCTACGAACGAAAGGATGAAGCCTGACCTGATCCGGGAAAACGGTGTCATTAACATAATAATAGCAGTAGTAATTAAAAAGGTTGATCAAGTACATTTTTTAAAATAACACAACTTAGAAAAGGCTTCTAGCCAACATTTTAAAAAACACTTCTACATCAAACGTACGGTTCGAGTGAAATTAATTAGTTGTTTATCTAGAACCTAAAGCGAATAGTTGTCAATAAGCCAACTGTGTACTCGTATGATCAACGCGACGTTTTTTTTTGTACAGGTGTTTTGTTTTGTCTAGTTGAAGGGTAAGATTATGAGCTAAATAGGCTGTCGAAACGCTGGTTCAAGCAAGTCTCACGACATACTTCCATCAGGGTGCTCGGGTTTGCGACCCAATAAAGTTTGTTACTGTGAGACATTTACAAGATCGCACAAAAGACTGAACTTACCTGTGCAAAAAATTCAAACGTAAAGATGTTTCTATATGACATCCAGTCATCTGATGCGTTTTATTGTATACATAAGAGTTTTAATGAATAATTTTCAAACAGAAATCAACAACATGGATCCCCAGCTATAGCGTTTTACACGGTTCTTAATTCCTACAGCCCATATATTTCGTGTCACAAAGAGACTCGCTGTGAAAGTAGCAAATGTAGTGTTCAAAACAGACTTCTACTTAGGAAACTTTATTTGGATGGCTGTGAATTGTATCTTATAAGCTTATTTTGAAAACAAGCACCTTTGGAACCGGCAACATCAATATTTGCCGCTAACTTTTTTTTTATCAGACTGTACTAGCCTGCAAAAGGGCTAAGAGTGTCTTGCGCTAGCGTTTAACTATCTGTATCGGTTTCTAACGGTTAGTCACATATTTTAGTCAAGCTATGCCAGGTATAATACATACTAACCTGCACTCCGAGGTCCAAAAGTAGTTTGCTTGATCAATTGAGAAGACATTATACGACGTCTTTGCGATGAAAAATTCAGTTCAGGGAAAAAATCAAAAAGAAAAAATTTTAACAAATTTTTTTTTGATTGAAAAAAAAGTATTTTGATGATGAGCACCCCTTGAAAAATGCGACTGTACGCATCCATAGGTTTAGCAAAAACATTTTATAACAAACGAAAAAACCATCTAGCAAACTCAACTTATGCTCCAGCTAGAAACCAACCTTTGCCCCCTCCTCGCTCCAACGGTGCTTTTATCTAATTGTTTTCCTCTCCCCAATTTTCTAGCCCTCTCCTTCGTCTTGTTTGCGATAAGTTAAGTTGAAACTCTGCAAGCGGCTTAATAAAATTTTAATGTTTAGCAATGATTACGTTGCTGTGCAACGGAATGGTACGAAACCAACATACACAGACAAATACTCACACATACATATTTGTAACGAGAACTTATAGCCATTTGACTATAGTACTGGTGAACAGGTAGGAACTTACATCGTATCGCATGCTCAGTACGAAATACGTATAGCAATATGCCAACCTTTGAACTAAATACGTTGTAGCATGTTATTAGGGGGGAATCTGGTATATGAACACCTGTTTTCATATTCATTAACTACTGCAAGTCGACAATAAAGTAACGTCGATACCAAAACTAGGATTTTTTTTAACTTAATCTGTATGTTGGAAAATCGTATGCATTACAGTAGCTCAGTATTATTAACAGCCAAGCGAGATGATGGTAATTTTTTTTAGGTTATCACTTTTTCTCGCAACTTATTTTTTTTTTTGTATAATTTCACGCCGCCGTTAATACTAGTTGATATGATAGTTCTGTAGAGCCGAGCCGAGCCTTTCTCGCGTCGAAGCAAAACGATGACTAAACGTTTTTCCTCTGTCTATTATTAGGTGTAGCCTAATAATAGTCGCGTTAAATTTAGCGATCTTTTACCATGCGACGTTCGACGCACCAGTCGCCTTTGGGTACGATTGATTTGTATATATATATATATATACAGATGTTACATATAATGTTACACAGACGGATAATCCGTAAAATGGAGGCCATATTCCATCTTATAGCCTGATAGAACGAACAACAGCTGATGAGAAGGCTCTAGCACTGTGTTTCTACCATGTCGTATAGCCCTAGCAGTTCCACTTGCTATCGCAAAAACTACGTATTTACAGAAACAAAATTATAAACAGGTTTACCATCGCCTTGTTGAAGATGTCAATGCTGAACTTGGATTACGAATAAATGGTTATGGTTTTAATCACGTTGAATTGAACGCACTGGACGCCTTCATAGTGAAGAAGCTTCTGAGCATCGCCGCTGATAACGTTTGTTAAGGATAGATGCGTTTACTGTAATTAGTTTGTGCCCGTTAGGAATCTATGCCTGAAAATTTCTAGTAGCTACATGCGCGTGCGCT
>NW_019213303.1:61415-88199 GCF_002532875.2 Varroa jacobsoni | reverse complement strand
CTCATAACAATATTACTATCTTTAATAAAGGTTAATATAAGATTTGTAATCACACTTTTCATTTTCATTAGAGATTTCAGATGCCGATTCTCCTACGAGGGCCTATCGGGAGATTACGCTCGATTATACGGGATGATTTTTTTTCAGACAGTTAGGACTCGGAATGCTCTCTACCTGTAAATGTCTCCAGGAACCGATCTATACTGAATAGATTTCTCATTGCACTTTATTAGAATTATTTGACATCCGTTGTTTGGGACTTGAGGGTCGCTTCTCTGAAGACATCAACAATATTTAGGTGGTGGTTGGCCTTAGAATGTCGGTGATAAGTTGAAAATGGCCTATGTGAGATTTTTTTAATTCGCATTTTCGAATCCTATTGACTATACCTTAGATAAGATTATAATTATGTGCAAACGATTTAGTTTTATTTATTTATCTATTGATGTAGCGTTTGCCAGTTTTCTGGAATAGGACAGGCAAATCAAATTACCCAGGCCTCGATGACCCTATAGCGCGCACGTCTTGAGGCCAACAGAAATGCCCAGACATTTACAGATGGAATCTCTATATTCAACTAGAGCATCGAACAGGACTTCGTATAATTGTTGTGCTGGGTGGAGTTTTACTATTGCAACAGCTGTCGTACAAACTCAGATGTGCAAGTTTAATACAGGCATCTGATGTCGATTTTCTACGTAGATGGAAGCTGCAACGGCGCAGCCCTTGGTGAGGTGCGATCATCGAGCAACTGTGATATATTGCCATTTAGGCGCTGACGATCTTGGTACCGCATTCATATTCACTTCCGTACTTTGATTATACCGGTTATGGCTTGTCTGGACGAAGCAAACGATTTCTATAGAAAACACAGTTCATAAGTAAGTTATTAGGTGGTACTTGTATCGTTGTCGTGGAAAATCGGTCGATAGCTAGTGTACACTGGTGATGAAAAACTAGTGAAGTTGTTAATGATACTGTATAACGTATGCTATGACAAATAAACCAGCCCTCTTCTATTAGTAGATTCAATAAATTGAAAATGTAAGAGTGGTGTCGTTGGTTTGGGTTCGAGTCTGAGACATACATCGTTTTCTGCTGCAAGCCAACCATCTGAGACAATGATTGTCGGCCGTATACGAACTTGAATACGTATGTTATCTCTGCATTAACGTTCACTTCCCAGTATAAACATACTTATCGAAATAATAACAATGAATTAGCTATAAGCTGATAGCACCTCATTCAGTTTAATATACTGGTTTAGCAAATGGACTCCCGAAGGCTTCGTTCTTGATTCATCTTAACAGGTCACGAAAGTAATACAGTGATACAATAACAGCAGGGAAAACATTAAGTCGTACTGATGCATGTACCGCACGATGGACAATATAATCGAAAGCCTACAGTTCATATGTACATTTTTTTTTTACAATTTCTTTTTATAGCGGCTCTGTTATTTGACATTGAAGCTGTACTTGCACATGTGTGTGTGTGATCATTTCAACATTAACCCGGACCAAATTGTGTTGCTGCGGATAAGTATTGGTTCCTGTTCTGCAACCTCGTGTTACAGGGTGCTATAGTAAGCGGTTTCAAAGCACTACGTCGATGTGAATCCGTGGGGGCTTGGTCCTTTTCGAAATATTGACAACGTACCTTATGTAAGTAAACAGGTATACATGCTTGTTCCGTTGTTTTTTTTTGAGAAGCAGTCACTTATTTCATTAGTACCAGCTAGCTACCTACCACACTTAGGCGAGTTTTAAGTCAAATGTATGTCCAACTATCTACAGACATGAGGATTAAATAATGGATAATATAGCCAATTCGAGCAAAGTGCAATGTGCGTTATGTTTGGCAAACCTGAAAGGGAAGTATCAGTTATCTAATCGTTTTAATAGAATTTTTGCCGTTTCCTTTTCAGGTTCTATGCCCGGTTCGATTTGTACACGGTACAAAGGATGAGATGTGTTCATTTGCCGAAATCGTCAAGATGCATAAACAGTGTTCTAAAGCTGTTTAGCCAATGTGGCTTTTAGGAGCCGGACATAGGATTCCAATTACTCCTAAATACATGGAATGGGTTCGAACTTTTTTAATTCCCAAGCTTTTATACTTATACAGCTGTATCTCAGTCTAGCGGCAACGATACATAAAATGCTAGGAACCTAGCATTTAATTGGCACTTGGCTAGTTGTATCTCTAACTTACAAACCGCTCCAGAAGCAAATTTTATCTGCGTAAACGCATACCAAAATTTGCAATAAAATTTTTTGTACGTTTGGATTGAATACTACTCAGTATGTGTCAGTGTTTCGAACGAAGCCCGTAACGTCTCATTGCAGAAAATTTTGCAAAATTAAAATAGTAATTGCTTGAACGCCCCAACTTCGATCGCTTAAACCAGACATGCATATATATATATATATATATATATATATATATATATATGGCTTACAGCTATAAAACTAGAGCCTTGTGAGGCGATATTTCCCACTTCGGGACCAGAGTTAGCCTATACCTCTCGTCAAAGTTGTACGTAAAAGTTGTTTACCTTCCAATATACGTTTTTTTTGCAGCAACGATTTTTGGGCTAAAGGAACAGCCAGAGATGTGAAGGTTTAAAATAACTCTCAATATGTAAATGGAGTCCAAAAGATTCATATAATACAGCGGCAAGAGTTCCAACCTACTCTACTAAATTACAGTCTTTGATACGCGAACGTTTTATCACTGCCGTAGTAGCTACTGTGTTTTCCTAAATATGGTTGACTATGGAACTCTTCTGGAAGTCTATCTTCTTGGAAAGAACGAGCCTTTTCCGAACTCTGCATTTGGTAACCGAAGGCTCATGCAGAGGGAACTTCGTCACATCGCGTTGTTTTCGCGCATTTATAGAAAATAAAATATAAACTGGATGATTAGAGTCCTCGTTTCAAAATACTGTCTGTTTTTTTAAGCAACTGCCGGTATTGAATTAAGCCGATTAAATGCTGGTTGATACGCACAACTTCTTGGTAGGTATCTGTTATTATGTAGCCTGTTTCACATTGATGTTTACTAAGGACTGGTTTTAGCGAGTCGGGAACGTCCGAATTCGGTAGGCAGTGTTCATTTCGTAAAGAGACAATAGGAAGAGGCAAGAGGAACCGTACAATTATGACTGAACGGAACATCGGCCAGTTTTGGGTAAAACATTTCCCAGTGTTACCATTGTAACTCTGCTATAGGTAGTATGTCGTCGGGTAGCATATCTAAACGCTATATGTTAAGTGCGCTATAACGAAAGCCCAAGGAGAAACTAACTATTCTTAGATCAGCAAGAGACATGATCTGTTTTAGCTTCTAAAATAACCTAAAATCAGTGAACAATAATTTCCGTACAATTTTCGTAAAAATAAAAAATTTACAGTAGAAAACATCTTGCTATTACATAGATCAGAAACACCGATGGTGTTGCATCTCCTTCGAAAATTGTTAGATAACCACTGATATAATTATGTTATGATAGATGTGGATTTCATTTTAGGGTGAACTCATGAATGACTTCAATGATATCAATAATGATTTAAGGTTAAAATACTGAACATGCAGTATTTGAGTGCAAACCAAGTTAGCTGCGCGCTAGAGATAGTCAGACTCCACACGCTGACCTTTTGCCAAGGTCTGATTCTGCACGAGCAGAGTAAATGCGTCACGAAGCTAAGCAGGTTATACGGAGACATCGACATCAGATCCTTTTGAATGTTTTGCAGTGAGAAGAACATCTTCATTTTCTAATGAGTAGACTGAGAGAATTAAATTTCTGTCCTATAAGTAATCGATATTGCTTCTGCCCACGTATGAAGTTCCGCAAGCTATACATAAACGAGCTTTGGGTCTAAGGGCATCTCGAGGTATATATTACCCGATGTTTTTAACATTTTATGTATAATGTAGGATAAAAAGTCACACTTAGTAGTTGTAGTAAGCTGTCTTAAAGTCTTGAACTACTTTAATCATTGTGAATTCTAATTGCTTGTAAGGCTATATATATATATATAGTTTGATGACGACCTCTACTAGAAATTGATGACGTTCGATCCGTAAACGGCTGTGTAAAAAAATCGTATTCCAAAAAAATGTAGACAATGGATTTCAATGCTAGACGGCAGTGTATAAAATACGAACAGAACTTATTCATCTGTAATAGATGGAATTAGAAAAAAAAAACGCCGCTTTGAAGTACCCATTTGAAATTTGACAAAATTGTAATAACTTTTTTAAGGTTTTTTTGGCTTTTTTAAATTCATTAATTCTATATAACTATAAGGTTTCCTTTCCACATTACAAAAAGCGCTTATCGTACGAGTATATAGGAAAGAAAGTTTCAGTTTTTATTTGAAGAAAGTACGGACAGATACTTCTTGTCTTGTACTGTAAATTGTTTGCAAAGAAACTGAGATACAAACTACATACTCAGCCGAGGGCTTACAACTGACGGCTTCGCAACAAATCATTACTCAGTGCTCATTTCGACTGTGTAGGGCGATTAACTTCATAAGACACAACGATATTCTATCATTCTGTTTTGCTTTGCGACGAGGAACTGGTTCACTTTCATATGCTACCTCATTGTTGGCACTCACAATTTATGAGTAGTCCTTATTGGTCTACTATTTCAACTGCCTTTGTTCTACAATGTGTATTTTACTCAAAAAATGACCACTACCGTGAACGTGGGTTTCACTAAGAACGTCACCTTCGGCAGTTGTGACAGTCTTGAGAGCTCTGCAAACTCACATGCTCGTTTGCGGCTTTTTGTATTACATTGAAGTAGAAGACGTAGTAAATTCCGTTCACGGGATTGATTGCATGTTAACAGTAATAACATGCATGAATTATGTATGCTTGACGTTTTTGAAAATGGTTACACGATACGCCGATCAAAGTTTATCTGAGCTGTTTCTGTAAAGTATGAAATAAGAACGTATAAAAACACATTTTACTTTATTTTCAAGATTCACTAAAAGGCTGGGTTAGTAAACTTGGTGTAAAATGGTTAGTTTATTCATGGTCTCACGTCGTGTTGGTTGACTTGACGGTTATCTCATATACAGAAAAAAACGTCAAACATAACGCTTTGCTTGAAGATTACTTCGCTCCGGCTACGGTCAAGTAATTCTTAAGCGGCTTATTTCAATATACATGAAGTTGTAAAGGCATAGCCTTTACAAGACATCTCCATTGAACTCTTGTTTGAAAAGTGTCTCATCGAGCTCAATGGATATCGACGCAAGCTACGTGTTCTACGTGCATTTACACATGGCTAAATAAAGAGAATAAACAAATTCAAATGATTTGGCGAAAAAGCCCAGATACCCAGAATGGTTCTGTCCATTTTAGTTGCGGGATGCAATATGACAACAATCGAATATAAAGGACGAAACACCAAATTTAGCTTATTCATATATAACAAAGGAGAAATACGTGCTTGTAGCTCTTACACGCAGGATTTGAAAGGAGCGTTACTACACCCACCGGAAAATTTCAGTTGTGCAATAGCAAGCGCAGTGGTAAGATCTTCATATACATATATATATACTGAATGTTTGATTTGGGGATGAATTGTTTTTCCTTTCAGTTAAAGCTCCGATGCTGCTAGCCGCCGTTCCTTTTAGCAGAGCGCATAATGTCTAAAGAACTATTTGAACTATAGGTATTTGTTAAAGGTACTAATTTATTAAATCTATATATCGTCGCAATAATATCGACCTACTTTTGTTCCTTAAAACTTTCCATCTTTACTACGTTTAGCTCTTGTATGTACGTATACGCTATGGGTACAGAAACTGTCACGGAATGCAACAAAGGCATTGAAAATCCTTCTTTTTTCAAAAGTTACGTGATACAACCATCTGGGGTAACCTTTGGAGATTTTATTTCAGACGTCAGTATGCAGCATTTCAGTGCGCAGCACGGCGTTAATCATCGCATTCACCTGTAACACTCTCAACGCAAATCGTTGCCACTTTCTTTGTCTGGTGGTATATTGCATCTGGGCATTTTTACCTTCCTTCTCAGAGGCTCGTTAAATTTCAAGGGCAAAAATGTAAACACAAGTAACTCTTAGCCTTGATTATATTTTCGTTTTTTTTTAATTCGTTATTTCTGATAATTTTTACCAATACTAACATTTAAAGCAGCGTAGCAACACGTTCGTTAACTACGGTTGGCGTGATGACGCACTCAAAAAGATCTGTATTAGCCACCTTGAGCTTCTCTTTGACGTACTATACGTATATCATACGTCATAGTATGTTGAAAAGTGTTACAATTGGGAGGATTACAGTTAAGTAGTAAATCTACTATTATTTTAGATTTAGCCTTTATCTCTGTAACACTATTTGACGATGTTTATAGAATTTCGTTAGTATCTCAAGTACTTGTTATTTTATATCATTTATAAGGTATTTAGATTTTTCATGGATTCTTATCAAAGATAAGACAGCTTGAGTCAGGTAATATGTTTATGATTTATACAGATGTAATTGAAATTTCTATTATTAACACTTGTCACAATATAAAGTTCCTAACAATGCATAACCTCGCTCCGCATCAGCTTCTAAAAAATTTGAAGGCAAACTAACTAGATAGGTGGCAGTCAGTTCCAGTAGTCTGGAACAGGCACACTATTTTATCTAACTTTACCAATCAACTCCTCACAAATGATACCGCTAGTTAGTTGTGCGAGAAACTTGCTTTACTTTACCTATTCAACACCATTTCGAGCGCCGAGTACGTTAAGTACGCGAACTCTTTCGCACGCGTATGGAAGGAAATAGGACTGCTCATATTATCGAGCCGATGTACGAATTTACAACAAATACTCAGCTAAGGGCTAATACGAAGACCGTAGCTTGTTCTATTACTGACTTAGTCTGCACTTTAGAGCACGGGATTTTTTTGGTAGAAAGTTAAGTAACCTGTTCAGGGGGTCACCGTACAAAAGTGGACGTAAACTGCTGCTCTTGTGACAGTGTGCGATAGAGGCCTGCTCAATGCCCTTGATCATCTCCAGGCCAACGCCCACTTCAGTATAATGAGTCTCCGACTTGGAACTATACACTTTACCGTTGACGATTCGTATGGTTATCACATAAGGGGACCTCGGGGGGCCGTATTGAAAACTTTGAGAAATTTAGTAAATTTTCATCTCTTAAATCATAATTTAAAAAGTGGACCTGTGTTATTTTCGGGTTATCTGTTCATACGGGGACCTCGAGGAACTGAGACAGGCTATAGGCTTTTCCTTAGGTGCTAAGTGTCATCGAATTACGTATCTAACTAGCTTTTTTGGAACAGATTGGACAGGGTTAAAAGATCTCGTGTGGAGCGTCATTCTGATGCTGACTGACAGCTTACACTAGTTGGCTGAATTAATATCGATGGACTGAAAGCTGGAGTCCCAGTTGTAGTTCGGGTTTTTCAAGCAAGTACGGTGCGTAAGTTGCTTGAACTCGCAAGACGTACGCAGTGCGTCGAATGGCTCGCAGCTTGAACAATGGCGAATTTGTCTTGTGTCAAAATTTTGTTCAACGATCGCTGTAGACCGATTTGCCGTATTCTTCATGATCCTAACTACTCTGAACGCATCGTGGGTCGGGATAAACCTGACAACAAGCGATTTCTTGCGCAAGTCGCAGTGGGGATTCAGGTTTACTGAATTCTAGTGGCTCTAGGCTGTGAACAATATAATTCAGCATCGATAAGTCCTCTGAAAATATTCCTTACTTACATCGTTGGTTCGCGGTCGTATGTCATACTGTGGTCAATGACGACGGAATTATAAGGCTTACGTAGTACGGACGAAAAAGTGTCAGCCTGATTTCTTTAATGACGATCTCGTTATCAACATGGTTATAACGCAACCGAAATGAATTTCTCAAAACGCGGTAATATGCAAGGTACACTACATTTGTGTGCATCGTTTATTCGCTTCGGGCCCGCGGGGCTTTCTTTCCAGAAACGGATGTATGGATATATCAAACGTTGATCCATTTCGCGATTGCACCGAATGAGAAACGTACCGCTGGCAAAACTGAACGCAACGTATCATTTCACCACAGACTTCAGGTATCGTTTATACGTAGCAAAATATGTAATAATTGACGCTTCTGGGGCATAGGTACGAGATGTATTGTCTCGCTTTATCACAATACATATTTAATGATATATATTTAGGATAGGTAATAAGATTGGCGAGATATCCGAATGGAGAAACGGCCTACGTAGAGCAGGACAACCGTTGCTGCGTATCAGCAGCTAATGAGTATGAAATCAGATTAGTTAGTAAACAAAGATATTCTATATAGCTCAGCTGAGACAATTGTTATTACTCTTCTAATCAACTGTAACTGCTACTGAAAATTGGGTTCTAGAGAATAAAACTTTTTATGAGCGAAAACCTATCAACTGTTGGCGATGCTAGTCGATTCGACATTTGAAAGAGGCGTCCAACCACAAAAATGAGTTGTTTCGCGGAAGTTCTCGGCCAGGAGAAGTTATTACCTTCGTCACAGGTACTCCGAACGATGCAGGAGCATAAACAGAGCTATCTTCCAGTGTTTTTATTCTACATGCGTTCGCCATCACAAGACATCTGTATAGTCTGAGCATACAAACAGTGTTCCACGCCTAAATATAGCTCTATGCACCCTTGCCAACAACTGACAGCTACCGATACAACTTAGATTTCTTACGTAAGATGCTTAGACTTACTATATGGAAGCTGTATATTAATACTTACGAATTATGTATCCTTTATAAAACTCGCTGTCTTTTTAATTATTTATTTAAGTTTATTAATATTTGATACATAATACTACGTTGTTGCGCGAACAAAGAATATTGCAGTCAATACAGAAATTAAGGCTCTACTGATATCGATAGTCGCCTAATTGAGTGGTTATATTTTAATTAATTTTCATAATCCTATTGATACTACAAGAGATTGCTTCTGTAAACTTGCCGGAGCAGCAAGAAACACTCGATTTTTTTGCAACTACGTTGAGGTAGAACATGTGGGTGCTATGTAGAGGTCGGCTCAGCTATCCATATTTTGGTAGCAGCCAGGCCAAAAAGAAATCCCCTAAAGATAGATTTAATATTTCACAGCTAAAATATGTAGCAATAAACATGCAACAAATAACAATACAGAAACTAACTATGCTGAAAGTTATATTTATATATGAACAATTATAAGCCCGAAGAAAATATCGTTGTTTTATATATTTCGTTGATTTTTTTTAGAATATAGGCGTGTTGTAAGTGTGTTGAAACTGTCATTATATCCAATGTACCTCGGTAAAATAGCTTTTTACTAGCCTAGAGTTTTATACTTCGTAATCTTCTTTATAACGTTGTTTTCTGCTAACAATATCAAGCAGCGTGTAAATTGATTATGAATAGAGCTTCTGTGCTATGCATTGAAGATGATTTGCGAAATTAGAAGGTGTTAAATTGACTAAAATCTTGTTGTTCCTTTTGATTGTGCGTAGTTTCGAGAGTACTCAGCAGCTCCGCAGCTTTTGGAGCAATTGGAAAGCAGAATCTGGAACTTTTTATTTAGCCTTAGAGTGTCACAGCAGACAGTCTTGATTAGAAAACGTGTGACGGCGGAAACAAGTAACACCCGTAGTTAAGTGTTATAAAACTATTGAAAATGAGATGATATTTAAAAAATGTTGTGTTCCTGATACAGATTCGTTGTGAGCACACACGAGGTCAGAGTGGGATCAGCGGCCGCCTTCGTTGTTTTGTCTGAACCTAATCAACTTTTTTTTTGTACGCCTAATTTCCGCTTTATAATAGTGCTTTTCGCGAATATTTGCACACTGCTCGACAAGGCCTATTATGTAAAGCATAACAATGGTAAATTACATAATAGAAAATACATCTATAAGTCTTTCTCGGTGTCAGCTTTCTTTGTATGTATATATAAGCTAGTAAACTCTGACTTATGTGGCGTTTGTTCTGAAGCATATGCGGTTGAGCATGTTCGAAGCGTAGTTATTACCCTATTGCTTTCAAGCTGTATCGATCGGCCCTCTACTCCACCCAGATAAATGGGGCTTTCATAGCTACCTATTGTTATGTGACGACAGAAAAACACCGTCAATATGCTGTAATCCCTCTATTTTTCATAGCAATAATCCGGCAAGAGAGACGTCCAAGGAACAAATCGCCTTGGAACGAAAAACGCACGGTAAGGCCTATACGTGCCTACGTAGGAGGGCGAACACATTTTGATAGACACAGAATGCTTAAAGGATGGTTGGTGCAAAACTCCAAATGATCGAAACGAAAATTTAGCTTGCCTGGAGATCTGATTGACACCTGCAACAAAATACAGCTTTTAAGTAGGATACTGGTCTCCAAAAAACCGATAAAATTACACCTAAAAAAAATCCTTTTTTTGTCGTACTGTTCAGTGCCATGACTCGATAATTTGATGAAGAAAAGTACATTTCATTACTCCCTCTAACTTTTAACTGCAAAACGTTATGTTAGTAAGGATTCTAATACAACAATACATATGACAGATGGCTTTAAAAACATTACGGAAATAACCTCTCGATGACTCTCTTTCTTCTCAGTTAACCCCCTACATCTCTATTCATCTGGGTGTTCATAACACAGACTTAAGTTGTTTGTTAAAATAAATCGAGTCAAACCTAATTCGCAGGTTACGCTAGATTGAACCTGCACCGTATAAAGGATTTGCGTTACAAATGGTGGCTTCGATCGATTTCGTATGGGTAATCGTACCTTTACAGAATTATCTTCCTCACACGAACGTTAAATGATCACGTGTAATAATAAATACATTGAAAATTAAAAAAAAAACAACTATGAAATTAAGATTTCTCTTCGTTAGTGCCATAAAATTGATTTACTCCTATGAGTAACCTTCGTGTTTGAAAGTTAATTTGATGTGTTTGATTCTAGGATTACAGGTTACAAGAAGACGGTGTTTTGCTCTTTAGTCGAACGTAAGATCTTCAGACTAGGTTTGATCCCAATGTAAAGGTCCCAGCGAGCTTTAACGAGCTCCGTTAAAGTGTCGTTTGATGAACTAGCTACTGCGCTTATTACTGATCAGATAATATAGCAGACGATGCAGATATTTTACAAATGCTAGATTTAGCAGCTCGCTCGGAGAAACTGACTATTGTCCAGCTAGGTCTAATGTGGGTAGCAGAAATGCGTGACAAAGTAGCCCACTTTTGGTCAGGAATCCAGGTTTTCTCGCCGGATTCAATCTAATACCTAGGACGTTGCTTGCAAGTGTGGAATTATCTAACTTGAATTATATCTGAGAGAAATGTTAAATTAGCAACTAAGTGGTTAATTTCAAACAAACAAATAGACTATTGATTTTTTCTAGTCGATAACCGGTTTCGACCGTCTCTCAAAGGAAATACATCATAGATCACTTGATAATTTAACGGATTGTAACGCGGCTATAACTGGAACATTTCTTAGAGATATTCGCGTCTACGAGTCTGAGGTTAAGGGCAAATGCATTATGCAGACGGGACCCTGGACCCGTTTATCAGCTTGGGCCATGGTTTGGTATATGTTTGATATTGCTTCGTCTACACAACGAATAATTACCTAGACCCTTAGCGTAGTAGTTAGATAGCAAAGAGAAAGTATTGTTTTTGTTTGTAGAGTTTTGTATCGTATTTTCGCTATTACAAACTGAATGAATTGAACAGCTAAAGGCGATTGAGGATTTTTCTATATACTAACCAGGCAGAATTCGAACCGTACTTCGAACAAGCAACTTCTCCCAGATTCAACATGTAATAGAAAATCTGGAGCTATCTGCCATACATATCGTATACAAATAGCGAGTTCCAACTCAATTGTAAACTAAAAAAATTACCGGTCAGAGTCACGGTTGGTCATTTCTACTTCGTGATAATCGACTATGACTCTTCGGTTTCGGAAACTATTCTTATTCTCATGATCGCCGTTGAATTGAAGCAGACACGCCTCTGAGGCTACCGATTCTCTCAAAAGTACAAGCTTACTGTATATATTTAGTGAGAAAGAAGATAAAAAGCACTCATCTATCAGATACTGTATTAAGAGCGATAAAGCATAACGAAGAATATCTCTGATTTCTGTTACTACCACAAAGCGGCTGATTAAAAAATCTGCCAATGGGTTATTTTACGATGTAACTGGACAAGCTTTTCCACATAAATTCCTCGAAGTAAACACAGCATTAGAATACGCAAATTGAATTTAATTAGCACACAAATGTTTGTATAGACGAACAATAGTCGACATGAATCAAATCCAATTAAAGCACTCATGCCTGTCTTAATAACAGAATTGGCGGAGCAGAAACACATCAGCAGGCTTTGCTAGACCATTCAACCTTCCCGCGCGTTTCGCGTACTTAACGTTTGCCCACAGCATTCGCATTCCACATGTCAGCTTTTACTACGCGCTGGAGTATAGCCCTTTCAAGGGCTACCGTGTGGGCAAAACTGGAATGAGGATTCGTATTTCATGGTAGCTAGTACGTAACAATCCAGACTGGGAGCAAAATCAGTAGGCCTTTCGGAGCCTGAGTTCGCTATAATATGATACTGCTTTGCACAACGAGAAAATTTTCAGCAAACGTTACGGACTATGTCGCAGAACTCTATGCTTGTATAATACACTGTGTTCGTGTAATTTTAATTACAATCGAAACTGGTTCTACGATAGCAGAAAGCGAATGTAGCTTAGAAGTACTATTTAGTAAACCTAACACTAATTCAGTAATTAAAGACCCAACTGGGTTTCTCGATTCTGTTACTGCAAATGTCTTTTATCACCAGTTCCGTGTCTGTTACTCCGCCTTACTTCTCGGCTCATGAGCAATTCAAAAACGGTTGTCATACGTTAAATACTCGACGAACACTCTGTACCTAGTGCATACGCACTCGGTAAGATGATGCGCAAGGGATATACGCAACAATGGCAGATTTTTTCATATCTTTGAGTAGAAGAAATGTGCTATATTCGACCGAAGAAAACCGACAGAAGCCCAACGAGGGCACCCAAAGCTTTTTTTTCTTTATCTAGCCGCTTACTCGTTCATTGGTTGCTTGCTTTTGGTCGTTTGGTAAAAAATCTATCCAATTTTTTTTGTGCAACGAAGCTTCAGAGGTCAGGTTCGCTCGGAAAGCTTCGCTCGACTTTCCGGGCCACAGAATCTGGGCTGGGTTATCGATAGAGCCAAGACCTGCTGTGCTGTGCTGTCCGACTACTGGTGAGAATCTTTTCTCTACCTTTTCTGTTTTTCTTCATGAGCGTCTATGGACGCATGGGTCGGCCAGCGTATCTTTGCTAGCACATGTGTGATTTTCATGTGTTTTTCCAGTCGTATCTCTTCGTGTCTTCATTTGCATGGCGACAGGCAACTACGGCGGTTCGACCTTTTTGCTGCGCACGAAAACGCAACACGTTCAAAGGGAGCTAGCCACATTTGTGCCTACCTCCCAGACCTTCCATCCTTGCGCCATCAACAGCAGCAATAGCAGTACGTCTGCTCTGTATTTCTACGAGAAAACGGCCTGCGGAGGTTACTGCAAAACGCGCTAAAGAGGCAGCTTTTTCTCTTTCCTTTCTTGAAGAAATGAGGGGCAAAAAAAGTAAAAGAAAAGGTGTAAAAAAGAAAGGTGCGCGTTGGAATGGGAAAGGAAGGACTAAGTCTGCTTTGGAAACGTGACAACGAGTGTTCACTAGAACGTGCGTAGTCAGAGTCGGTCGGAGACGTTTGGCCAATCTAGCCGACAGACTTGGCCGCCAATGGAAAGGAAAAACATCAAGGTCCTGCAAACGAGTCGACTGTTCGTGCGCGGACGTGGCGGATAGAATAGGATTTGGGAGAACTTCTGAACTCTTTTTCAAGCGGCAGCTTCTTCCGTCGCACTCTCATTGCGTTGTCTCCCGCTTCGTTTTTTCGTTCGTACAGCACAGGATGCGGTGCAGGCGTATACGTCTGCTCTACTACCCTTCGTCTGGACTATGCGTTTTCACGCATCCGTGAGCTCCTTTCCTCTTTTTGCCGTTTTCTCTCACCTTTTGTCTATCTCTGGTCAGGGCTTGCGCCACTGTGTCGCTGCGCTGGCTTTCACTGGCTGCAAGACTAGGAGTAAAAGAAGCCTCTAACGGCCCCTTCCGAAGCTTTGTACGCAGGGACAATGTATTCAACCAGTATCTAGGCCCGTTTTGCATGTATTCGCAAGGGCTATTTCGCAGGTGGTTCGAACGATTCGGGTAAATCGGGCTGCGGTAGCATTTCACGCAATCGAAAGCTATAATTTTATGCCACCACATGCACTTGGCGAATTGTGTAAATAGATTGGCGGCACGCTTCGCTGTCATTAAGCAATAGCTAATTATGACGTATAATTAATAGACTAATTACGCCTGCAGACCGTCATTGAGCAGCTCAGATATGACGCGAGTCGGGTCTGGAACGTTTCTATAAAGTGAGTAATACGGTAGCTATAGAAAAAAGGCGGTGTATGTTTATGTTATATTTGTGTCACTTCAAGCGCATGCCTTACAGAATTACCCCTATAAAAATAGCTAAATTGATAACAAATATCCAGAAAAAAACATTTAGAGGGAGCATAAAACCTTTTGCAGGAATCATTTGCAATTCCTGCAACACATGGCTAACTAATAATTAGCATTGAGGCTCATCAATCTAAGCAAACATTTTTATTTCTTTAGGTTTCTACTACGCTTCGCTATTCTAGCACCTGTTTGAATACCGCCTCAGTTGTCGAAAAAGGGCGATATTAATGGGGATGTAAAAGATTAGACTAAATACGTTTAAGGTCAATGGCTTAGCAAATCATTATTTGTGTTTGCCCAGTGGGTAGGCGATGGAAAAAGCGGAAGCGTTTATTTTACGGTCTAGTGATATTTTCAAATTCAACGAGTGCTCCAAGCGTCACCTGGCCTCTTACGTAATCTCAAATCTCGCAGAAGAGAACATCGCGATCCGGCATTAAAACCTTTGAGTAGAATATATGCAAGGAAATGTAATTATTATATACCGCGTAGACAAGCACAGCTTTCCATTAAGCGGATGCAGACCTGCTCCACCCGCGAGCTTCAGCTACCGAAGCAGAACACAGAATTCCTATAATGGTCCAATGTCGTGTATTTACCGGCTAAGCGAACTCTCATGCGATTTTCTTTAACATAAAGTTGTTTCGAAATACGTAACTTTCGGAAGCTCCTACGCTTTACCGTATCACACTTGAATGGGCGGACTGCATTTTATCGTGATTTTACCGTGAAGCTCTATCTATCAACCTGGGTATGATATTTTAGTACTACGCATATCAGTATCCCCCCGTAACTCTCGGTTGTCTTACATTTTTAGGTAATTTAGGTAGCATTGATATATATATCGAATGGATGAAAGCATTCTAAGAAGGCCATAGCAATCCGTGAAGGAAAGCCACAACATCAAGAATTATCGTAGCTAAATATCTCATGGCGGAGTCGTAGTTACTAATCTTATCGGAACAATATGTACTGAAAGGAGTAGCCAAATTGGTTATGAAAATTTCAGTTACAAAGGCAGAACGAAATCTTGGATGAAGTGTGTCGAAGGAGGATCTTCGTGAAACGAGCTTGAAAAGCACTGGATCCCTTTCAACATCTGCTTTTCGAACCTGCTTCCGGTTTAGGTTAGGCCTTTATATTCTTGGTAACCTCAGCACAGCACAGGTTTAGGCGCTTTGGGTGTATGCTTATAGTGCGTTACCGTTTCACCTACGATTCCCAAGGATCTCCTCGATACGTTGACATCTGAACGGCGGTTCAGCGAGAGTTTGTTGGCGAGACGGAGCAACTGTAAAATGTACAATAAAACCTCGTGATTGTATATGATTGCCTATGTATGAACAGAATAATTAAATTTTGCGCGGCAATGGTGGGGCATTGAAGCAATCGTTGTATACGATATTAATAACGAAAGAGTGAATACATGTTTTGTAATAAAGAGGAATATAGGTGGGGACAGGTAGTTAAATGAGACGTATATTATGGCTTCAACGTCTTCCGTTACCTAGGTTTTGCAAGGTTTAGGTCATATCAGGCTTTGAACGATCGTTCTAATCACCAGCAGCTTCTCGAGTACCGCTTATCAAACAGATTTACATCTGCAATCCAATTAAGTCGGAGAGTATAATTTTGAGAAAATGTCGATAGCCATGTGCTGAACTACGCAGCTTGGAACGCTAACACTAGCGAAACAGGCTGAATACTATAAAAAGTACAGTTAAGTAAAATCTATTTTTCTTGGTTTAATACTCCTGAATATGTAGCACACTGTATCGATAAGGTAACAGCAATGTTGTTTGTTACACCCCGATACAAGATGGGCAGCAAATGGGTCTGGTATATTAAAAAAAAAAAGTAGGACAATTTTTACGGTTATTGGTTCAGTACCAAATCATACATATCGTCCACAGCATTGGTATGCTCTCAAGAAGGCTTAGCCTGATAGCTGGAAAATTTGCCTTGTAATCCAACGATATAACAAAGCTTTAAACTGAAAAAATATTAGGCTATTCTGTTAAATATCATAAAATAATCTTCTGTAAATATTTTTGTTTCTCTTTTTCGTGTCAGTGTTATAATGTTCGTCACGTGTATCGCCACGAACAGCAGTTCTAAGGCGATGGGCCAACGACTGCGATGTAGTTTCATAGAGAAAATGGGTTTAACGTCATATTAGAGAATTCATTGAATAAATTGGTTTCAACATCGATCTGTGATTAGAGGAAACTCAAGCCCACTTTAACTTTTCGCCGGGCCGTTGGTTCGAAAAGATAAGGGTTGAAAGCAGCTACAGCGGCCATTTTGTCGCCCCAGCTAATTCTTCAGGGAAGCATTTTCGAATGTTTAGAAAGTGGTCGTCTGCTATATTTACAGGGCTATCGAATTTTTCATTTGTTTATGATTAGTTTGAAGATACTGATAGATATTGACAGCATGATGATACGTTTTTAGTTGTTCAAGGTTGACGTAGTAGTGATTTTTTCGCGCTCCGTTTTTTGAATAATAAATAGTGTAACGCTATCCAAATTTTGCCGCGTTAACCTATTTTAAAGTCTCAATTAACAAACAAGGGCAAAGCTGTTCTTGCCGAACCACGATATGGGGTACCCTATAGGGCCAACAGGGCTCATTGACGGCTGGGCAAAAAATCAATTCTCTTGGCTAACGATTCATTAGCTATTCATTAGTAATAAATTGATGCTAAATAGTAAAACCAATCTAATGTTCTTAATAATATGAACTTCGCTAGTGGTCGAATCCCGTATAGTGACAAGATTTTAGTGGCCATAGAAAAAGCAATAGTTTCATTAGTGCGTTTTCAATTGCTGATTTTATGTTGCCTGTTTATTGAATGGAAAATTTGATATGGTTATGTAGAATGCAGAAATTTATCTTCCTCCACAAATATCCGTCTCTAGGTAAGTAAAAGTAGGGTTTGTATACCAGCTGATTGCTATAGCTACGAAAAATATAGCCACCACTTCCCTGAATAGGGACGTGCCTGCGTTGTATTTGTTTTTATGGAGGGACGTTAAGGAGGCCATAACAAATATTCTATTTTTTATGCTCTAGAGGCTCTTCAGGTGTGTGTATATGCTCCAATAGCTACGTTTCTATGAATAGTGGTCCGGCAGGAAGCATAACAAAATATACGCATTTTCGCCATTACATTCAAGTACCCAGTTACGATATTATGCCGCGTGTCCCATAGAATATGCTTTACGTATATACGTAATATATATATTATACGTAAATAGGGCTACCCCAGTGCACGAATTGTTAAGCGTTGAAATCTATTGTCATTATTTGAGTAATGTCACCAATCCTGAAATTTACGTATTAGGAAGCACTCTTTTGTTGCTTTTTACATTGTGTATTTTGGAGTTCGCCAAACAAAAATAAGTTACTTAGATAATTAATAGTCTGGTTCATCTATGCCATGGTATTTGTACTGCACCTGTAATATTATACATATGTATATGTACATATATATACAGACAGCTTTTAAGCCTTGACACAAGACAGTGGTCTTACGAACACAACCTTGTATATTCAAAAAATATACTCAATGCTGATGCATCAGTGATCCCTTTGCTATAATAAATGATCAAGGCCAATAACTCGGAGTTTGTGAAGATGCAGAATACCGAATTGGTTTGTATAAATGAATTTTGATGATGAGTTATTATTAAGGTTGGGTCTAGTGGAGACTTTCACTGCAAGTTTACTAGACAAACTCATCGAAGTGAACGTTAATGTTTTATACACAAATTAACTTAATTGCTTGTTGTCAGCGTACCTCATCGATCATACATTATGACATATATTATAAAACGATAGAGAAAGCAAGCAATATTTTCTTGCCGTCTTGGGCAAACTAATAACAAAAGTAAGGCACTTCTGTTATTCGTTTGAAATAAATCATGGCCTTATTTTTGTGCGTAAACTAGTAGGCTTGACAGATCTCTTGAATGTTTTGCAATGCCTGTATCAAATAATTTAATTCTTCTGCATTAGAAAAACTTCTCTTTTGAAGCGAACTGGGACGTCTGACCTTCAGGAGTTGACACAAGACGTATGTAGGAAGTCGCCAACTTTACTGATGTAGGCATACATACATCTCTGTTTCAGGCAGTCGATTCCAACACTTGCTATGTAAGTTTACCTGAATATTCTAGTTGCGCATTGCTCGTTTACGTGAATATTGTTTATATGAGCCAAGTTAGCTTGACAGTGGCCTGAAACTTACTTTACTATTTTATCTAAGGCGTACCTCGTGCTCATGCTCTATGCATGCTCGAATGAGGCAACGCTAAGAGACCTTTCCCTTTTTAGAATGCGACCTGGGCCACGGTTTTGTGTCAGCATATTTGTGCCAATTACATTAGCTAGCCAATAGTCGATAGGTTTTTTTTTTATCATTTAAGTGTATATAAGGATACCCCTACTACGTATGCATGCACACGCCAGACGCATGTCTGGCGTGTGCATGCATACGTATATCGAAAGTAGATTATTGATAATAAATAAAATAATGATCATTATTAATGATAAAATTATTAGATAATAAAGCTTAATGAGCTTACGAGAAAACGAAATAAGGCAAAACACCTACTTTAGGGTCTCATAGAAAATAAACCCTGATATTTGGGACAGAAGCTAAATACTTATTATCTTATCTTGCTTTAGTAGATGACTACGTACACGAATGGCTTTACGTTCAGGGCTTTTAGAAGATCACAGTTTCTATTTTCAATATTTCAGTATGCGCCAGAGCACAGTATCTCAATTTCAACCGTCGCGGTCAACGCGGTTGACTTCAATTCAGTTCAGCTAACTCCTCAATAAACTAGGCGCATATAATTAATAATACCGGGTATTTTGATCACCTTTTTTTTGAGGAGAAAATCACAAACGAATTTTCTTAAGTATGATATATAATAACCTAATAAAATATCCACCAGCTTAAGCTAACTTTACATACAAGGTCGTCAGGCAAATACATGCTGATGTTAAATAAGGTTGTACACGTACGAAATCTTTTTTTATCAAGCTTACAAATATACATCGGTTTCTGTAGCTCTGTCATTTTAATCTAACAGACAAAGAGTTCCTTTATTCATGGTACTTGTTTGAACTTTCTTGCTTCACGCTTATTAAATTAGTGGGGTTCATGAAATTGGTCATAATCCATAGAAGTGCTTTGCGAAACAATCCACCTTCAAAAGTGTGAATTCGGCTCATCACACCCTTTATTACTGCTGCTGTAACTAAGACAACTATCCTATTAAGCTACAGAACGTTTCAATACTAGTTTGAAAAGTGATAAGAAAAAATAAATAATTAAAAATAAAAAATAATAAAAAAGAAAAAACACAAATGTTATACAAACAAAGCTTTAACTAGATATATAAAGGTACCTTAATATTCCAAATCATAGCGTACGATGTCAGGTACCTGTATGGTTTACATCGTCTGACAAAATCCAAACACCCAGATTCGCATTTGCCCACTCTACTGGCCCTATACGTACTGAGTTAAAAGGCAGCTCAAAGCTTATTGCTAGCATACAAAATGTGTAACTCTCTTGGCAGGAACATGGTACATTTCACGCAACGGTTTTCCTTTAAATACTCTAAATAAAACTATCTGCTAACGGCCTAACTATTCTATTTTAGGTACGGACTAGCCATAGCCAAATCCTACCGAAAAACCCAAATTCCTCTCTATTGTGAAGCTATATATGACACTTACGCACACACGAGCTGCCAATACAACGGATTCTTGTATCAAAAAGTGTGTACTGTGATACTACAATGGGGCTAGACTTGTTCGTACATGCAATGAACTATGATCTAACCGATAGAGATTCACAATAGCGATTCATTTAGTAGGAATCGAAGAGATGTGAAGCCCCCTATATTTCTATAAATCTTATCCAGGTCATCGGCCGAATTTGGTCCACGTGCACCTGCTATACCTTGTAATGAAAAATGTTATGTTGAATGTTAATAATTATGCCTATCGTTTTGACGTATACATCGTTCATTAAGATATAATTAAATAATGTATCATACATCTTTTTAACAGTGTTTTCGAAGTGTATAGCGAAAAACGGGTGATTTTGGCAATAGGCTACCGAGAAGGTCTGGGGTAGCTGGAACTAAGAAGCAGAAACGGGAATGCAAATTGTCATACGTACTCAAAGAGACTGCGTTTACTCTGGTGGTATCTTTTTCGATAAACGTATGTATTCACGCAATGCATCGGGCACTGCTTCAGCGCAGCGAGTGACATTTCAGCGATTTGGTTCATTTCTCTTGCAGAATGTAGCAGTCTATACTTTTTGGTTACTATACTACAATGCTAACTATACATTTGAGGTCATGGTATCTTCGACGCTCGCGACGTCGCTAGAGGATCCTTTTCGAGTATTTTCATAATCTCTTTCTTTCTAAGGAATTCTTAATTTTACTTTCTGAGAAACTATGCCCGAAGGTGAGAAACGAGTTTCTGCTTCGGTCACAACTAAAAAGATCGTTGAGATGTAGCATATTCATCATTGCCTATATTAGTATCCTCATTTGGCAGCGTTATAAACTGTATACGGATAAATACATGTAATACCTATAATTTTACAATTGGAAATGGTTTTGGGACGATTTTTTAGGTAATGCCGCGCCTACACCAGAACCTACTTCTGAGGGTAGTTTGTTTTTTCTGACGTGAAACTCATCCCAAGTCAAAACATTGGGTTAATCAAAAAGTAGTCTCAGCCTTCTCGTCCACATAGAGCAGGAGACAGAATAGCCCGCCCTGGAAAACAGTCGGCCTTCTACTTGGAAAAGTACAATGATTTGTGTGTAGTGGGACTGGAAAGAACCTACTGGTTATTAGACTCCGACATTAGAAATAGTGTAAGCACAGTAACGAGTATGCGCGAGCATCGCCATACTGTGACTCGATGTAAAAAAATGACATGGTGAGCTGCAGGCATTAATTCGCGTTTTTATACAAATTTTGAACAGCTCATAGATTTGTAGTTACAAACCTTGTTAGTAAATGAAGGCGCTGTCGCATCTGAGAGCGGGTCCAATGTTTTCTGTTGGAAAAACAATCTTCATCTTTAATTACCATTCGAAAATCTGTGCTTACTGCACACATTACCGTACGATACTGGATAGGGGTTTTTAGTGATCGCGCAGATCGCAGGTAAAGTAGTGCCTCTACTTGCACTAAGATCTAAATCACACGCCAAAAAAAAATTGTTCCTCCGGAATGAGAAGATCTACTTACTGACGCGAAGAACTGATCGACTCGTGATAGATAGGCCATAGAATTATGATTAATTTTGGGTTAAAAGTACTCCTAAAAACTAAGTTGGATTTAAGATTTTGCTGGATGCAGAAATTTCTGACTAGATACGATGACAATACACTTCGTTGCATAGTGCAGTAGTGAGTGGCTAAACAATTTGCTAAATTACGAATATAGAGGTAGATATTCAAGCAATTATGATAGATATAGATAATTAAGGACTTTATGAGTATCTTATATTGTAACTTATATAAGGCAGAAGACAGATCAGATCAGAACTAAAAACAATAACTATCTTATAATCACTATATATTCTTGTTTTTTTTTTTGCTTATATAGGTCACAGCCGATAGATTTTGCCGTCGTTCGACCAACAAATATGACTCAAGAAATTATTTCGAAGTAGTTTTCTGTATAACTAAAGTTCAAAAGCGTCAGCTTTCCGGGTCGTAACATAGCTCGTAAATGAGGTAAAAATGGCGGTAGCAGTGAGTCTTGTTCAGGCCATGGCACTTTCATCAATCGCTACGTTGAATAGTATGTATCATTAGTAAATACGGAAACATACCGAAGTACAGAAATGTAAAGCTAGGAATGTTATTTCATTTAAGCTACTTTATGCACAATATGCTATATAAGGGTGGTTTTGCGTACGACAAATTCTGTATAGGCCACTAAAGGGAGTCCAAAGAGTGTTACTGAATCTTTCCTTTGATCAAATTTTAAAAGGTAGAGCTATATGAAATACTATTGGCCTTTGAGCGATAAAAAAGAAACAGTATTTCGTACTGCTATCACAGTTTGATCTGGCCCAGAGAGTAGACTTGCAGTAGATAATAATAATATTTTAAGAAATTCGTTATAATTATATTACATGCCTTACGGGTCAGTATAGGCTGCTGTATACTAGGCATATCATAAACGGCATATGGTTTTATATATGCTTAGAATGACGCAGAGATACAATTTGGTGCGTATAGATTTGGCAAAACGGATCGCTCAGCTAAAACAACATTCGTTGGTATTCATGGCCACTCAATGGCATGAGAAATATAAATGGATAGTAGATAAATCATAATCTGCATCTGCATAACTTGCAATAAGTAGTTATAAAATATTGCCTTTCATACAAGGAGTCGTTTTTTTTGAGTGTACGAAGTGGCCGATATAGGTCTCTGGCCTAGAAAACTTCGTTGTGGGGCAATATATCGATCAACGAGATAGGGGCCTCGAACTGTGGCTAACATAAAAATCGTTATTAAATATATCAGTGTAATTTTTTCGTCTAGTACCGGTTGTTTTGAACGATAGCGTTAAGTAAAAATTGGTTTATTGCACCCTTTCCTATATGTATAGATTGGAGTGAAAAAAATTGACGTAAGCAACAGGTATAAGGGTCTGTTTGATGTATGTGTGAGTTTTTTTTTTGTCAGTAAAGCGATACGACTCGCATAGTATTTAGACCTGCAGAAGGTTATGCAGATTTTTAGAAACACTTTTGAACACGAAACACCTAACGACAGTATTTGTACAGGCACATGGAAGCGGGCCTTCCTAAAATGATCATTACTGACATACTGAAGCACGAAGTGCAACTTCGTTAGTGAAGAACAATTTACTATCAAACACGAAGACGTTCAAAACACACTGTAAAGTATTATTCTGGTGGCATCTTGTCGAGTGTATTGGATCAGCAAAAGATTCCCGTCAGTGAAAATTAGGATCAGTAAAAAATACGTTTTTTGAAATGGCTATAGAATTCACTGACAGTATTATATAGTCAATATGTACTTCATTCTGATTATGCTCCTTTTGTTGCGTTGCATGACGCGAACAGCGGTACACGAGATGCAAACACACGGCCGACGTTTTCTGTAACTTTTGGCGTTACAACAATTTTTCTTACATATCAGAACCGTATCACAAGCCTCACGAAAGGTAATGTGCACTTAATCATTTCAGCGCCAGGTCTCTGCAGTTCTGATTCTATAGCAGCCACAATTTTTAAAAAAATCCTACAAACAGAAGGGACAGATCCGCTACGCCTCAGTGATATGCACACAGAGAAAGGATCAACGACAAACGTGAGTGTAATTGTAGACTAACATGGTTCGGCGAGTTTTTCTATAGATTAGTGTATAATAGTAATTAAATAGAACAGGCAAAGGGCGACATGAACATGGTTACTATTACTTGAAATGTTAGGACGCACGCAGTATTCTATGTAATTTCAGCGATTCGAAGACACGATATTCATACCCGATAACATGTGGTAAAGTACGAAGGCTGTCGAGTTTCATGTTCGATAAATGTCTAGAAGATCGTAATCGTAACAACTGGGGCGTTCTAACAATAAGACAATTAAAAAATTTAAGTGGGCATTGGGTTCAATGATACGCACATCCTAACTACAGTCCACGGATCAAGTTGAGTTGAACAGATCTAGTTATGCTCTTAATAATTAAAGTTTACGTGACCACCGCTATTTATAAAGCTTATTTCCCTGAATTCGTTTTCTTGAGATATAGTCGTCAGATTTCATAACTATACTAGAATTCAAAGTGGGTAAAAAATCAAGCCTTGAATTGTCACGAGTTGATAACTAATAAAATAGAGTTATGATCGTCCTTTGAAGACCTTAGGGACACATAAAGAACTCTACCTGCAGTTATTTTGACGACCGGATGTCCCTTTACCTTAAATAAACAGAAAAAAGGCATTGGCTTCTAAATCGTTTGCATAAAAATTCGCAAAAAAATTGCAAAATATCATAAAAACTAAAGGCTTAACTTAACGATCTTTTTTTAACATTCATATATCAGTAGTGGCCCGGGCAGAGGGCAATGCGCAACCACATACGATTCTAGAGGGAGTCGTTTGAGAATGTTACGCGTGACGAGGGGGCCGCAGCTTTATGCAGAGGCGAGAGGTGCCATCTTTATCCCTAGATACGAAGCAGACAAAATAATGATTACTTCTAGAGGGTAGACGTAAGCTAAATCTGTTCCAGAAAACCATAATTTGCATTTAGTGATATTGAAAGGAAGGAAGGAAGGGTCCTGTGCACTGGTGAATACTTGATAAAACACACGGCCTAAGAAAGTTCTGATATTTTTGCCAAGAAAATGGGTTTTACCACATCTGCGATACCACAGAGATGCAAATATTTTTGTAATCGTTGATAAAAATATCTTTCCCTAATTAGGTACCTTTAGGGTGCGAAGCAATTTTACGGTTATATGCAAACGTCTTGCGTAAAAAAAATGTGTTGTGATACTACGTATCGGTGTGACATCCACCGAATTCCAGAGGAGTTTACGAAATAGATGAAGTTCTGTGTGTGAAATTTCGTCGAAGCGCAGTGAAGTAAACTACTCAGGTTAGCCCAATGTCACTCACACACACAAAAATAATAGGACCTAGGCCTAAGTGCCTAGCTATGAAATTCCGTTGGGGTAAAATTTATGAATAAAAGCGAATTGCAGTATAGCTTGGCATACAGACAAAGCGATATTTTTTTCATGATAAATTATTTTGAGTTAGTTTTTATTATTATTAAATTATAATTAGACTTAGATTTAGGAATCGAGCATAGTTAGATACTGACACTTACTTTACCCGTAAACACTGAGATCAATGCTGTTTTATCGAACCGAATGCCCTCGATTATAGAAGCAAAGACATCACAAGGTAGCCTAGGAATAACACCAGAGATTATAATTATAATCTTTATAGCCTTTCTTTAATAAACCTTATAGTCATTAGCGCCACAACTAACGTCCGCTCCATATTAAATGATTGCATAAGTGGCCGTTAATATTAACACGCGTTTTTCAGATCCTGTTCCACGGCCTCAGAAAAATGGAATTGTCTAATTCTGCCGAATTCTGGAGGGACAACAATCAGGATTTGGGGGTTCGCTTTTCTATCGAAAATCTGAGCAAATCTGCACCGTGCTATATGACTGCCAATTACAATGTTAGATTTTTCTTACTGCTTATCTTACTTTATTAAAAACATTTTATAAACAAATGATCTTGGAATTCTGATAGTTTTAGTAGTACAGCCACGAGTGTCAATCCACAATGACATAATTAATTCGAAAACAAAAAATTTGTCTGGATTGAAATACAGACAATAGCTCAGAACAGAAAAAAAAATCTAATTATAATTAGTCCAATATATTTATTGTAGGATGGTTTACAGGTTAATGCAGGTTATGGTCTAAACGAACATTGTAACAACTAACAATATACCAGCAGATTCTAGCAGCAGGACGGCACCATGTAGAGCCGATGTGATCATACGTAACCGACGAAGGCTATACAAATGGCTGTATGTCCTTCGTCTTCACCCTAGTAACTACTAGGATAATGCAACAGACGTTTGGCGAAGTTAGAAGACTTTGATCGGGGTCTAAAGCGTTAGCTCACCACAACCCACCTTCGCCTTCAATACCAGTTTTTATAGGTAGTTTTCTCTCTGGTTAACAGTTTCTTCTTTCTGGCAACATGACGGTACATCTTAACGACCTAAGGATTGGCATCAAAATAAGAATCGCCAAAAAAACACAAGTGGTAAGCATACTTAACAATATAATAGTGCCCTGGCTGAAATTGAAAGCTCTTACAAGATAATGATATAATAAGTATAATAAAAGAATAAAGAAGTAGGTGCATGAACGTTCCAGCAAAATCTGGATAATGTCTCTCCTTCAAATGCATTTCTGTTAAATAATCAGTGGAATTGCCATTCGCTCCTATAATTTGCTTAATTATAATTGACCTGTGTTAAATTCTTGCGTTAATCCACAATAACTGTGTGATATAT
>NW_019213303.1:1877-61315 GCF_002532875.2 Varroa jacobsoni | reverse complement strand
TATACCTGCTAATCTTCTGCGAATATGCTCTATGCAAAGTCTAATGGACTAGCCTAGTAACAAGTTAAGCACCCAGAAAGATGCTCCATTGGTGGAAAACACGCATATCTAGCAATTTTTGCACGTTTGTAGACCTTTCTCGAGGGTCTAAACCTGCAAACGCATTTGCAGCCTCGTTTGGCACTAAACTAGACCTAAAGGGGTTGAGGCGGATCTCGTCAGGCAATATCATGGTCAATTGATCAATAAAAAAAATTTCTAAATTTCTTTTCGATTTTTTAATTAAATGTTTAATACAATTTAGGTGCGAGTAATGAACGTCGTGGTCGAAGCGCTTGGGGAACTGGACATAGAGGCGCCGGGATTACCGTCGCGAATGGTTCGTCAGATCGAACAAAAACTGAGAGCAGGCCGGCAGCTTGTTATTGCGAACTTCCGAAATACTCTCCAAAATCGTTTAAATAAGAATCCATGGACTGTTAATATATCGTGCTAGTATCATACTAATAAGCATCAATCCAACTGTGACGTTCCTGCGTAGTTTTAGCCTTTTCGAGAAATGTTGCTATTGTAATATACACTTGCCTGCGTATGCTCTGCATCATACAGTAACCTTCATGGCTAGCCATACCTGTAGAGAATCGATGGACTAATTAAAGAATGAGTAATTATACAGGCTGAGATAAAAAGAAAAAAGACTAGTGGAAAAAATATAATTTTTAAGGAAAACGTTGAGCGTTACAGAGGATAGGGGTACAACTGAAATAATATTCGTGTGAACTGGAAGCAGTTTTTCATGGAACACAAAGGCTGCTTTCCATATATATCCATATTTTGTATATTTTCGCATGTGTCATGCTTTCTTTTGTTTACAAGGGACATCTGATCAAATTTCTCTGTATAGCTAAAGCGGGTACTATGACGACAATATGCCACACTCGACTCTTGCCCTTGAGGTGGCATTTCTTTGGGACCTTTTATCTACGCCTAAATAAATACATAACAGATTGTTCTCAGAACATACATTTATTCAATACATTTTAGTTAACTATTCATTCGGCATAAATAAATGTCGCAGAAATGAATTATACGCCTCCATTGTCCTTTTCCGAGGCCTTGGATGACATAGGTCATTCTCATTTTTATGACGTTGATGGACTTTGCGATTCATCCAAAGCAAATCAATAACTTTATTGAGCATTTTGTATCCAATTGCGCTGAGAAAGTAGCCATTTTTTTTTTTTTTCGAATCTTCTTCGCCTCATTATTCAGCAATGACGAGTTCGCAGGCGACTGCTTGTGATATAATAGTTAAGTGCTGTGTTTATATATAAATTTTGTTTCCTCGTTATCTCTTGTCTTTTCTGCGCTTGCACTGTCTCTGTACGTGCAGGCGTTATTACTAAGCTGTTTGAGTTATTTAGATAATTGGCGCTTCTATCCGCTTTTTCATTACGCACCTGGTGAGTAAACCACATGGCTTGGCACTCAGGCATACCTTGGCCTAACCCACTATCATCCTAGCCTAACTGTCAGTACGGTTATTTATTCATAGATAATAGTAATAGAATATAAACTACGTGTAATCGTCATGACGGTAATCTACTTCGACGCGTTGGCGTCACATAGCGCAGTATCGATAATTTGTTACGAATAACTTAAGTACAATGTGGTGTCTATCGTAATTGTAAGGTGCCGCATATAATCATTCACATTTACTGGACGTTAATGATATAGTGATTGACTGATATCGAAATGATGCTGTGGTCGCTATAATAATAATATGTGATATTATTTTTTACCTATTCACACACCGGGCGCAAACAAGTCCGCCTGCATTAGGACCTGCCCACCGTTATTTTCCAATGTTGGTAGCGTTAGTGGAGAAACTGTCTATTGAAAGGGGGATGACATCATAAAGCATGTCATCCAAGTCGATGTCCTTCTGTATATATATATATATATATATATATGGTAGATAAATATTTTATATATATATATATATGGTAGATAAATATTTTCTCCCTGGAATTTTCCTCAGACATAGAGACGTGCCCATACCTTATTTGTAACGTACACCTTAAAAACAGCGAAAATAGCAACATTGTATATATATATATATATATGGCTAGGTGACGTATTTTATGTCGCCACGTGGCGCGATGGAGATGATAAAAACGATCGAACCGGCAGCTGTCGTCGAGTGACTATTATCTCATTGTAGCTACCAAGGGTATTCGGTGCATCGGTTTTCTTGATGGTGCGCTCATTTATGTTCATATGATTTTATTGAGCGCGTTCTATGTGATATATGTATAATAGCTTTTATATGTATAATCGTTTTCTCTACGTAGTAGACACACACAATACGAAGGCCTTTGCCCATAGCGCAGTAACGCCTATTTTTGTTAAGCGTAGATATGATTGTTTGCAGAGCTCAACGGACCAGCCGTCTCGCGCCGTAATCTAACCGTAAAAATGTCGCATGCTTCCATCTCTCAAGGTTCAACACAATGAGTTCTTAATTCATCAGTAATTACCAGTGCTCCGCGGCTTCTACTTCCCCCGCACCTACTTTCAATATAAGTTGAGCCCTTTTCCGTCCAACTAATCATCTCTCTTACACTTTGCTACCATCAGTTACCACTTAATAAATAACACAAAGTTTAGCCAAATTATTTGAGTTTTATCATCTATAACATACAGGCGTGTCTCGGGGTTAGAGTGCCGTTACTACAGATTTACACACCGATTGCTAGCTCAGCGCACGTAACACTTAATAATAGTTTTGGTATTTTGGTTTTAGTTAAAACAGGACGACATGCATATAAATAACAATGCTCAACGAAATGCTATGTTATCTGTACTTAATTTTCATTATCTGTAAAGTATGTACGTATTTAGTCTACGACACATGTTGTTTCCGTCTTAGCAAATTAGCAAAATGAATGTATTATTTTTCTTTACTTTTATCGATTGCTCTTGAGATCATGAGGTAATTTCAACATTTTCAAACACGATGGTGATAATAACCGGGCCTTTCTATCGGAAGCATCGCATTGCGCACAGAAATTCTTTGGAGTACACCTCGAGAACACGAAACCCGGAAGAAATCATCAGACGACGACATTGGAAAATCATGTTCGTTCGTCAATGTTTGTCCCTTCTCTTCGAGAGGATGAAGCTGGCTAAGCTACCCTTTGGAAGATAATTACTACGCTTTCCCGGGCGAGGGTTCTTCATGTCTCTTCCAACGATTTCCTGGTTCGTAAACAACAGAGACCAGCTTTATGCATTATCGCCTGTAACCCCTATTATCATTTGTCCATTGTGTTTTATATGAAGATGGTATTGCCATGCGTGGGTGGCAAATCCGACCTTATTCACCACCAACTGAATACACCTGTAGACAGATTTTAATAGTTGATGTGCACGCCGCTTTTATCCTGTCTTTAGTTCTGCGTCTTCACTTTGTCTTTTAGTTCAAGTCTACTAGTTTAACTCTTGTTTTATATTAACAAACAAATACACACATACACACTGGGGAACCCAGACATACGTCGAAGAACCCATCGAGACCAGCTCGACACTCCCCTGTCAGCCAGAAACTATCAGTCGCGGTATACAGTAATAAACAAAAAAATAAAGATCAAGCAGAACAAGTTCGTCATCAAACTTTTGTCGCTGTAATGATCGGTAATTGCATCAACCTATTTGAGGTATACATTTCAAATAGCTCCAGAATGCAATAATCTCATCACTCGACGTTACGCGGCCGACCCTGGATGGCTAGCAGGGGTGAAAAAACAAAGTATATGTACATGGGTTCTCCACGATGCCCTTACAGGGTCCGGTATAGAAGGGTCCAAGCGCGCGCCAACAAGCGATCTCTCCTTACTGGAGGGAAAACTAGTTGGCGTATGCAGGACAAAACTGGTAGACCAGCCGCTGGGATCGTTCAGTTTTCTTCATGATTCCTGTAAAACGTAAGTAAAATAAAAGAAAATTGAGATTAAGACTGGATGAGCTTTGAACGTAAAAAACACATTGTCGAGTCAAAAATTTGACAAAATGAGAGAAAAAGCGGCTTTGTTTTAATGTACATCTAAACGAGGATAATTATTCACCCTTGCGGTAGTACTGTCGAATTGAACGCGATAATTTATCGTAGTTCATAGCCGGCCGGTTCTTTCGGCGGCCCCATAGTTTCGCAACGCGAACAGAGTCTTCGATCTTAAAGATACCTGCAAATGCAGCAGTTCAGCATTAATCGTTCTACAAGCTATAGTTCAAGACGCCCAGATGTTCAAAAGCTCTAACGAGCCAGAAAAATCGAAATGTTGGTGCTCTTGTAAATATAGAATGTATTACATATACGTAAATGTATGTGATATGTACCTTTAGCTCGATCTAACCAACGAATACAGTTGTGATGCTGATGAGGATCAGAAAGAAGCTCCTTGAGGAATTGCCATAGATGAATGTGCTGACCTGCTCCCGAGGGGCCCAATGATCCACCTGATGAGCATTCTTCATCTGGTTCATACAACAAATAATATCATCTTTTTGATTAATGATCACAAACTCCCACGCACGGTTCTTACAGTTTGCTTTAGTAAAATAAAGAGCTTAACACTATATTAGAATGATACACGTCTTGTAGTGCGTCGGGTCTACTATACTTACCATCACTATACCCCTCCTCGTTAAGATCGCCGTACAGCGGCGGACTCGAGTGACCAGGGTACATAGATGAGCTACATGTAGACGCTGCATTCAGTTGTATCTCAAGTCCAGTTGCGCCTCCATATGCGGCTAGAGGGTATTTTAGCGTTTGGGTCCCTGACATTTGGCCTGGGGTAGTAACATGTTGAGCAGAGTACGACGAGTGATGATGCTGCTGCTGCTGCTGGTGCTGGTGCAGTGCCACGTAATCGGGCACCTGCGACAGCTGATAGGGCAGGAGGTCAATGTCGTCTAGCTGCTGATTACAGTCCTGTGTATGCAGCGAACAGAAGCTATTATTGCTGATAGTCGACGTTATTTGCAGCTGTTGCCCATGATGACAAGCGCTGTTATCGCCGGTTCGATCGCTGTTGTTACTGCTATTCGCGTCCGTCGTATTTGCGCTCGTGGCGCAACCGATGGTCTGGGCGGCAGACTTCCAGATGTCGAGATGCGCGCATACGGTTTCGACCATGAGCCGTTGCGCGGAAACCACCTGAGGGCCCTGTTGGAGAGACATCTTTTGGTAGTTGTCGCAGAGTGTCACCAGCCTAGCTCCATTTACCTGAGCAGAGTAACGTAAACAGTATGGTTATGTACTGATTGGATAGGGCATGCTAAAAAGTTCTACATGTCAGAACGTCTCTTCCATAAAGACATTCTGACATGTCGAATCCTAGTCCGTTTAGACTGAAGTCAACATGCTATGTAACACACATTATTTTGTATTCGCATAGGCCCGAAAAGGAATATTCCTTATAATAGATATTGGTTGTTTTACCTATTCGATATCTGACGAGCAGTTTGATTTATATTCATATTTGGAACACGATACTATTAAAAAATAGATTGAAATTCTCTGTATATGCATACCTTGGAAAACACATGCATGTGCTCGGCTGCGTATTCGAGTTTTTCTTCTTTGACCAGCCATAGGATCCATCGCTGCACGTCGTGGATGTTCCATGAGTTTGGATCTGGAATAAAAGAAGTCATAATTTTACCCTAATGACGCAGTTCACGAATTCAGAAACTCAATTTATTTGTTTCTTCCCGATCGATTTTAGCCGGAAGTATTGCATTGATCTTACGTTCCATTCACAAGCTTATGTGGCTATACTGTTTGGCTATCTAAAAAGTACAGAAAACCGTGATTTATCGTATTGACCGTTACACTGAATAGGGAATATAGATTTTCTTTATTTAATTTCCAAGTTATATATATATACACACCGTAACTTTTTTTTGTAACTCACTCCGCGGTACGTCGATGCCTCGGTGACAGCGGCGTGAGCATTGATCACATCACAGCCAAAATTAGTTGACTTAACCTTAACCAGTGCTGAACCTGTGTAGTTTGTTTTTCCAACAAACTTATACAAGAGATCTGCGTTCGCTACTCTTGAATTTTTCCTATGATATTATTTATAATAAAGAAATTTACATATGAATTCCACAGGTGTCCAAATCCACTATTTGTTTGAAGCTACTTGTTTCGGCTCAAAATAAATTCAAGGCTACTTCAACCTTATGAAGAGTGAATTATTCGAATAGCAGGCTAGGTACGAATAGCCCCTTCTAATATAGTAACTCAAAAATTGCTGTTCGAAGTAGCTGGCTCATCAGCACAGGACTGGGCTTACCCGAGCTTCAACCGACCCTAGACATCGGCACTCTGCCGCCTATCGGCATGTTCGGTAATGATAAAGAAAAGTCTACAGTGGCCCTCAGCCGCTAAGCCAAAAGCACCTATGTCGTATCGGACGGTACAGGTCGAAGCCGCTCGTACCCGCGGCCAAATAGGGAGCTAATCAAGTCTGCCTAGCCCTGCGCAGCTCGACTTCGGCCAGCACAGCGGCAAACAAAGCGCGCGAACATTCGAAAGGATTTGAGGCTACTGCTAATGCTTCGGGTTCTTGGCCTGCTTCTTCGTCTTTTCGCATGAATAGGTGATGGCGTAAAAGGAGAGAGATGAGCTTGTGTTCTGGTGACGCTGGCGGAATTGAATGTGACGCGAAGGCATTTTGTTAGTTGTTCGTCGTTCGACGGCCTTTCGTTCTCGTTTAGAGGCCCCGACCAATTAGAGTTCTACCCATGGACACAACGCAACCTCAAAAAAAGGCAACGACGACAAGGCAAGTTCGTACAAAAGTTCCGTATAAATGCATATAGCGAAATAAATAAGTTAGTACGTGAGCCGCCAGGCATCAACATCGAATACTATATACCGCGGGAAGTTCTGAGGTGAGCATTATGAAAGGATGGAATTTAAACGACTGAGAATGACGGAACGATAAATACAATAATAATAATAATAAAACCAAAACAATAAGTGCGGAAAGATAAGAGAAACAAAACTATTAGAAAGCTTAAGGGTTTTTACGCTGTTGAGAGCATATGACCGGGAATAAAGAAATGCTTGGCGAACACGTTCAAGCGATAGCAATGGCAAAGATTAGTTATGTTGTCTGTTGCAAAGTTTCTGAGCGTATGCTGATCCAAAAAACTATACAGAGTAACGCTGAAACTGTTTGATTTAACTAAAAATATTAAGAAAAATATTTTAAAAAAATAAAAACGAATAAAAAAAGGAAAATCTATGCTGACTTATTATAATAACTGACGGATTAAAAACACGCACACACCTACAGTATACTGTAATAATCGTCGCACCTAATAAAGTGAAAGGAAATTTTTTGAAAAAACCGCTATTTCCTATGTTTTTTTTTGGAGTTACAAAACGCATTATAAACGACCGATAAAATTTGCCGGATGCCTGTCTGAAAACCCGATCCGGGCACATTTATATGCTGGATGTTCTGGTCACCACCTCCCACAATCACCGGCAGGCCTCCTATCGAGATAAGAACCTGTGTACCGGTACCGAGTACCCCGCCTGTATTATGAATGCAATGAGTCCATCATCGTTCACTATCGTATTCATGGTCAATCAGTTCTCTCGACTGACCCATTGGCGTCGCGTCCAGATTTAAACCACGTTAATAGCACTCCCACAGCAGGAGAACGGTGGCGTCGTCAGAATACGCTAACTTAAACAATCGTCACTTCCTTTCGAGATAACAAGCAACGGAATTGGGTCCACTTATTCCATCTTCACGTTTCCGTCTGCCCGATAGCTCCTGTATACTCCCTCTCGGTACGCAGCACCTGAATATAATTCAAGTTCTTTCGCCACAAACAATTTGTACCGGTATTTATGGTCACATGTAAATGTCCACTCAACGACAGTCAATCCAATCGACCAAATAAGGACCAGTCTTGACTCCTGACTTGGGCGTTGATTCCGACAACGGCTGATAGATACAGCCGACTCTAAATGCAGGCTCACCCGTAAGCAATAAGGTAACGTTGACGTCACCATAATCGTGTACGCCATTTGAAATATATGCATATGTGCATGGAAGCATTTTAGCAAACTTTTTAGCTAAAAGAAACCGCTGTTTGGCCAGCCAGCGGCGATCACAGTCAAACACTGAAAATGAACGACCATTTAACGGATACGACCGTGGCGATCGCAACTGGATTGAGCGGCAGTGCGTGCACACCTGGCAGTCACCGACAAGTCCACGGCACCAGGTCCGGAGGCGTTCGGGAGCAGGCTGGACTAACAGCGACGACAACATTAACAAGTCGAAAAGGCAATGTACGCAGGCAAGCATTACTTCAGTGTCTACCTCCTCTTCCTTTTTGTATGAATGTATAATATGTATATATAAGTATAGATATCCAAGCGCCGAATCCCTCAGACAATTTTTTTTGCTCGACGCGAATGAACCAAACTTACGGATAAGCCAATGGGCAAACAGGGCGACTGCACAGAAAGACGGACAAGCTAAACGGGCTAACGACGCTTAAATACGTACGTTTTCGACATCTCATTTGCAGAATGAATACTGGCCTGCTGACACGCTATTGATAGAACAGAAATGAAGGTGATGAGTGGAAACATAAAAGTGCCGCCATCCCGCCCAGTAACCATGCATCTCCAGAATGACAACGGTAAGCAGCAACACTTTCAACAGAGTCGAGCTTGAATAATGGATGGTGGCTAACATTAAGCAAATGCAAGGGCTATGACAATCGAGTGGTTTGTGCCTAATTGTACCACCGACGTCCACTGCCATAGCGCTTCTGTGCTTTAAGGACACCGTGACTTTAGACGAACAATAAATGCTAGTGCTGGAATTATGCTCAAGGCGTGTGAGAACGTTGAACGGTTGTTTCCCAGATCGGACGTTCACAGACCCAACTTCCGATTTGTATCGTACAATGAACACGCGAAGTATCGCCTCTCTAAGTGGATGGTGTTTCTCTCATGTTATTTTTATAGAGGTATCTATAGAAATCGAAACTATGTCGCCGACTTGCTTTCGCGTCAAGTAATTAAATCAAGTGTCATTCGAAAACATTATATATAGCCCACCGCGTAAGATTGTATAGCTTTCCAGATACTGTGTATCCAACCCTCCATGCATGCTGTATATCTACGATATACAATATACTATTTGTTTACTCGATAGTGATCGTCTCAATTTAGTCAGTAATGCATTGCTACGTTAATGGGTGTAACATAGTGTGCATTTGTGCATCTGCATATGAATGGGTATCATAAGTGCCTGACATGAGTATTAAGCTGGTGAAAGTTTTTCAGGTGACGATCTGTGACGCAAACTGTCAATACGGTTAAAATTGATACATCTGTGTACATAAGTAAGCTATCTAACTAACAAATCGGCGATGAACACAGCTTTCGGTGCGCCACTCATACGAACAGACGCGCTCACGAAGCAAACGGAAAAATCGCACCCAGTCTGCACGCGCCAACGGCCGTAAGAACCATAGCAACAGTGACACGCAGCCAGAAAGTGGACTTTCGAGTGGGTGGCCGAAGCCCAGCATCGCACCGGAAGCTTGAACTATCGGCAAAATCATTTTCAGCGGCGGTGTACAATAGTACAACAACTCAACAACATACCACCCAATTGTCCGGATTAAAGGAGTGTGTCGGCAAACCAAAACTAGATTGCCTTTAGACGGAATTGCCATATGCAACCGAATTATGAGTAACCTAGTCCAGAGTAGCGAACATGCAAGCGACGACCCCTTGACGTACAGCGTCCGGATTAAACGGCCCACGACAAACGAATGATCCCAACTGCATTGAGTACCAACCGAAAGATACATATGGCAAGGATGAGGATCGTTCCGGATGTGAAAAGTCTATTTTGCGCACTGTCTACCAAAGCGTCTTTCTGTGTCTACGTAAAGAAAGAAGTATTTCCTGTATGTGTATCTTTGAGACTGAGAACGGCAAACTCGCGAAAAGAAAAGATCTCATGCCATCGTATAAGGTATATTATAGACAAAGGGATAGTTTTTTCTGCTTAAAAAAAACTCGCTCACGGCAGGCATCATCCTTTTCTGGTGGTTCTCCCACCGTATATACCAGTTATATGACTACTGTGAGTAATATTTATTTGCCGTGAACCATATATTAGTCGAACTAAAACTCAATAGATAGGTCCTGCTGTACACCCTATGTGCGACCTATAAAAACTCCGATCTACTACTTTTTCAGTCCATACAATATAGATAAATAGAATGGCTTGATGATAGGCCTGAAGTTGGACAAGCTTTTTGGTGCACCATCAGTCTACTCATTGGGTTCTTGCCAATTTTTTCCATTTGAACAGCTGGCGGTTGTTCATAGTCAGTCTGAACGAATGTGACAAGAACCTGAGTTTTTGACCGAATGTGGCGTTATATTACGTAATACTGTGGCAGCGTGGGCACTAGTCGTCACCAGAGTATTTCTCTTTGTCGACTCGGACCCCAGTCTGAGACCCAGATACGAGACGAGCGGGTGAAGGGATGAGAAAAAGCAACGTCCGGCCTTGTAGGTTTGCTGATAGGCCTTGATTTGGCCACAACATCCTTCCTGCAGGTGCGATCATGTCAAAACATACTACAGCCGCCTGCTCCGTCACGGGCGTTATTGTTCCTCCAACAAAAGTCCACTCGTGGCTTGTATTTTCAAGCTTTGTGCGCATTGTACGGACGCCCGTTTGTATTGGCGGCAAATTCAGACGAAGATAGAGTAGGCAGGGGTGCATAACACAGTCGTTTAAAAGCAAGCGACTTTACGATCCACGTCCATGCAGCGCATAGCGCTCCGGCACAGGAGTCGTTTGACACTACGCTACGATTAGCATTATGCTGTGACGGCCGCGATGACAATGGCAAGGCAACCCATGTTTTATTAGGTAAGCTATACTGCCCTGAAGAGGTCAGCCTTGAGCAGAGGCTGTCAATGGAAGTCCGGTAGAACCCCACCATCCTGCAGGTGCGACTAGCTCATGCTGCTGACCCAGAATTGCCAACTAGGATCACGCTAACATGACGTAACCCGGAGAAATACTATATTCCTGATAATGTCCTTAAGTCAAATTGATATTAGCGCTTGATAGATTTACCTTTAACTTAGAAGGCTGTTCAGGTACCTTGTCGTGTACAAAATTCGATCCGAAATACACTGTACATTCTTGTTTCTTCAGCTGATATAAACGCTAGTTCGAAAGACAGGCGCGTGTAAGACCTTATTTTGAAACGATTTTATTAAAAAGCCCTTTTAATAAGATGACTCCGCCAGCGAGCAAATAACAGTGGCACCAAAGACTGCGATAACAACAACCGCAGCCGTTTATAGCCAAATTTTCGCTATCTCCGACCGTTGCCACCCTCCTGGTTATCGCATACCCCGTGCCACGTCCGTTGCCGGTAGACTTCCTTTATCAATAGCGCATCGGTTGCGGAAGCCCTCTTTGCCGCCGATGATAACGATGCTCGTGATAATGCTTGTGATGGTGACGATGCTGATGATGGTGGCTCGCTTAATTTGATAACTCGGTACAGACAAACGGAGCGCGAAAAAGAAAGAATATGATATTGCCCACTGTACACCGAAGATCGCGTCGCTGCCACATCTGGCTACGAACAAAAAAGAAGCCAAAGCGATACCGGTTGCACAGCGACGACGCCGATGATGGTCTTCGTCTGGGACGCGACAATACAAGTATTTTTTCTTATGTTTATGCCCGATCGCCGCCGTCACTGAGCAAAGGACCAGCCGACTTGTCCTTTCGGTGGTCGTCCGATCAGCAAACAGGCCGAACTGGTCCGGTTAGCTGCGACTGCTATTGGCGTAAGTAACGACCAGAGCTCGTACGTGTACCTGCTGAAGCTATAGGATATGTGTGCACGTAGAGAAGTTCCGTAGCCGCAGCGTCATACGAGCAGAGAATCTCGACTGGGTGGTCTCCTCTGATGGGAAGCATCATCTATTATTATACCTTGGCGCAAAGCGGTACCCGAAAAAAGCGAGCGTCGAAGCCTATTGCGGACGCAAATCGATTTGATCAAGCATCTATTATACGTACCCTTTAAGTGTAAGTACATTAGCTATCTAAAAAAGCAGCAACAACGGAACACCATGTCATCTTATATGATTATCATTATTGCAAATATGATCTCGCCTTTTTTAGTTCTTTTGTCTTTGTTGTCCCATTGACCGCTTGGTTATCCTGCGCGTTTTTAACACTGTCGTTGCGGTTATTGTTGGTAATGCTTATTGTTGTTCCGGCCCCCTCCGATTTCCCAGTCCATAGTTTCATGCGCTTCTTGGCTTTCTGCTATAACGGTGGCTCAATAACTTAATTCAGCCGAAGTTAACGACCTCGATAGCAGCAACACGTGATCAAATCAGCGTAGTAAAAACGGAATAGCAGTCTGATGACTATGCGATCGCAACGCTCATCGGAGAGCAATGGAGGAGCGCCTATACTGCCATGGCCGGATGAATCTAACGCGATTTTAAACGGTCACACTAAGTAAACGCATTGCTTCAAGTTCAGTAGCACATCGTGACCCCGGTGGGTAAATCTACAAAATGGCCACTTAAAGCAATCGGAGATCGACTCTAAAAAGAAGAAAAGAAGATGATTGACCGTCAAAAATAATTTGATCTGACCACTAACGCACGAGTACTTAGGTTCTGTTAGGTTTTTGTTGGATTGCAGGAAGATACTAGTATCTACAAAAACGCAATTTTTATGTCATGCAGAGTCACGAAGGCCCCTGAATGATCGAATGAATAGATCTAATCATAAAGTGTACAGCGCTAGACTGTACCACAGTGAAAATGAAACGTGCACTTACAAATTTCATAGCTTCAATACGATTAGTCGCTAATTTGGCACGACCATGACAAAACGTGTCACATTTTCAAAGGCATATTTATAGCGCATGTGTCATTATCTAATAAAACAAACAGTTAGAAGAGTGCACAAAGGTACAAATAAACGCATGTTTGACACTTGTGGAGTTCAGGCGGCCTGGTACCTTTTACACATTTACTCAATCTTCTGTGATCTGTAACTACGTGGATCGGGATAGCCAGTTAGGCCTCTGTCAAAGAGCCAACCGCGGTGGAAACGTCCGGTCCGTCGACCTGTTATAAAAAAATGACCTGAGTCAGAGCAGGTTGTTATTACCCGCATTGTTCGCATAATCAACAGACTTGTTCCGTTTGTTTTAGACCTTTTTTTACACTCTATTCCTAAGTCATTTTTCTCGAAGACTTGTTTGTTCCAGTCCCCGTTCTTCTGCCCACTCCTCTACTTCTAAACGTTTGTTTTTTTTCTCGCTGTTAGGTATTTTATCATTTTATTGGTAGTGTCCTTGTGCGCCGACTTGTCAGACAAACAGGTCGGCCGGAGGAGCTACTAGACCCGCCTTGAGCAATTTCATGGACCTCCTGGGGGTTCCTATAGCGATAGCAGTGATGCCGATGGCCGTGTTTTTAAGACTGCATCAAAAGTAGGAAAGGCGTAGCATCCAACGGGGATGAGCCACAAATGTAGGCAAATGGACGGATGAACGGACCAGCTCGTTCAACCATATGTCCACCTAAGATGACAGCTACTGCTGTAATCGCTGTTTCTGCCGCCGTTAGCATTACTCTGTCACTCTCGTGCCTCGTCTTGTCCCGGCTCGAAAAGGTTCATTCGTTTAAGGCTCTGTCCGTCGAGTTGCTGCCAACGATTATACATCCTCAGGTAGGTGAAGGTACGCGGTAGATGGCCAGCAGCTACTGCTCCTGTATACTGTTTTGGCAGTTATGGCTATTTTATGGCCTGATGTTGGATGTGGTTTTGGCTGCTCCTTGTCGAGCCGTACTTGCCATTACCTCTCGCAGCAGACGCAGTCAAAAACGGGCTGCCTCGTCATCACCGGCGACGTCGCCCGTCAGGCCAAATGATAAACTGGCCACACGGCGTCCTCCCAGTTTAACAGCCAGCATTTTGACCGCTAGGTCAAAATGGCTACGCCCTCTTTGCTCTATCCCTTCTTCACACTCGCACTCTTCTTTCAACTTCTCTACATACCGCCCTCCACGACTTCACTCTATATACGATATTATAGAGCAGCAAAGAGACAGCAGACAAACCAATCGGATGGGTTTGCATTGAGGTTTACAGTTTGGAAGAGTGAAGAAACATCTGAACCAGTCTGCTGCCATTGTATAATAACACGTCCGAGCTACCGGCCCGGCTTCCTTCATACATATAAAGGAGTAGGTTTATATGAATATTATGTTTTATAAACAGCTCTATCTGTTTCTTGGGCTCCTTTCGTGGGTTTACTGTTCCAGTGTTTCATAATATAGTATTTCACATTTCGGGTTCTAATACTCCACAGGAAGAGCCACAAAAATGGCTTAGCCCAAGTGCATACTCACGCACACATGCCCTGCTATTTATACGTGCATATATTTATTATTCACACACAGACACACACCTACAGAGTGGTCTTGCAGACGGACGCGATCCTCGGACATGCCTTCAGGATGGGATTGCGTCAGGTGATGTAGGTCTGATGGGTCAAGAAGACATTCGCTCTTGAAAACAAATTTTTACTATTTACGAAATGTTCTTTCCTGCCTCCGGCTCTCCCCTTTCGAGGTGCCTGTATGTATATATATTACTTTGATGATCTTTATGTCTGCTAGGCAGCTTCCGGCGGTCGCGCGAGCCGAGACGAGGCGATATATAGAAGCGATTTGAAAATAGCTCGCATTCGAGATTAATCAACGTATTTTAAGGAATCGGAGCGCTTAAGCAGAGTAGTGGCGATAGAAAATGTAAAAGTACGAAACAAAGCCTGGACGAAAAGAAGGTGTCATCGACAAACGCAATGGCAACAACAGCAATGATAAGAGCGGTAAAAAAGTAAAGCTGAAAATGCGTCTGACAGAGGTACTTTATAAGAGAGCCAGGAAAACTAAATGGTAGATGAATATATTTTATCATCCTCATAAATTCAGGTCCTTCTCTCATTTTTTATCCCGGCTTAACATAATCTCTGACTGTCTGTCTGTCTGCGTGTGGTTCGTATGTTTGCCGGCAGGGGGACGCAGTGGACTAACTCGCTAGGAGACAAGCCGAGTTCAACAGCAATATAGACAGTGAATCGTTGAACGAACAAAAAAGGCCGAAGAACAAAAAAGAAAATTACAACGCATAATAAAACATGCGAAAATTGTTCTACTGTATCGCAATTAATGTTGAGTTTCATAGAAATCAGGCCATCAACGAATGCTGGCAGAATACTCAATTGTTCAAAGCTTTGCAAAGCGCTAAAGGGTTTTAGCAAAACAAGGTTCCATCGTACCGCCGCCCACAACTCGGGACTGAACTCATTTCGGTGTCTACTAAAGGCCACTTGAAAGAAGTATGCTGTCAGATAGATCCCAGGAGGGTGTTAGGTCAGCGGAAAGCGGATTTGCTAAAAAAAAAGTTAGTACTATTACTGTCAAACGTCATGAAACAACGAATGAAACCAGTTCTTCCTTTGTACCGATCCATGTAAAAAGGGTTAGTTCTTTTACTCTTGTCAACACTTCACACGGTCACGATCGCAAGTTACAAGGTAGCGCAGCAACTTCACGCATCTTCAGAACTTAAATACCACGCAACAACTGACGCATAATCTGGATGCTAATTTGCTATCGTTATGTGGACAGTTTAGCGAGAATGACTAAATAAGAATCTAAGCAAAACTGAGAAGCGCATATAATATTTATATTGTCTACTTTTGACTCGCATATAGTTCGTATTTGCTCGTACACTAAGTGAATAGTTACATCTGCGTTCAGTGGCTGACTTTCGAAGTTCTTTTCGTCGCTTACGATCCCCTGTGAACTGCTGGGAATAGTCCTGGTCCCCAAAAGCCCACGGAAGAAAAAGTGGACCTGGTCGACGCCACTTGGAATGATCCAAGCCTCAGACGACAACGATAACACGACTAGAAACGACAAAGGAAAAATTAGCTGGTAGACTATCCATACTATCTAGCTATTTACATATATTACAGTAAGTACGGTTGATATACGATGTTCCAGCGGCGCTGTCCGTTGTCGTGACGAAACAAAGCGTCACAAAGTACATGCTGTGCTACGTGTACAAGTAACATGTGCTGTCTCAGGGCAACCAGGCTCGTTGCACGCGGCGGCAAAACACCAATAGCAACAGTAACAAAATCGACAACCACAAACGAATCGTTTATCTTTTGTCGCTCCCACCTTCCACGACTTGTCTATGCTGTAAGGGAAAGAGCCCTGACCAATAATGTCAACCCTTGAAGCCTATGCTGTTCCGACTTAATATGCATCAGACGTTGTGTGACTACCGTCAAATGATGGTTAATGTTGGTTTCCCTACAATAATAATTTGGTCTATCATTTTGTATATCTAGAATATAGTTCTGCGCTGCTGGTGGATAACGGCGTAGTCGCCACTCCTGCAGCTGGTGCTAGTGGGTGTCTTTCTATTGAGCTTTGTTGGCTTCATTGAGCTGCTGGGCGTCAATTGATCGGACAGACGACTCTTTTAGAATGTTGGAAACCGTGTTCAACGGGAATCAGCGAAAGTGAAAATCTTAGTGCTGGCCTGTGTGCGTGCATCTGTGTGTGTGTGTGTATGTATCAACGTGTGAACGTGCAACTATACCGCTACGGGACGTAGGAGTCGGTTGCGTAGAAGGACCCAAACGCACGAGCTGGCCACCACCGGACCGTGAGAGGTGTACATACGTATATATGCATGTGTGCGTTTTACTCTACACGACCTAGAGCGACCATTATTGCTGCTGCTGTTGCCGTCGATGCGATTGGTCGACAATTTCTACTAGAAGACAGAAGGGAAAATCATAGTAAAAAAAAGAATCACTGGTAGTCGTTTAGTGCGTCATAGCAGCGCAGCGAAAAAACCGCGTACATTACACGTAGCTCAGCGTGCTACGCACGAAAGCGCGTACCACCACTGCACCGTGTGCCATGCACACTGGCTTCTAATGGCTTATGCTATGGAAGAGAGCAATGACGGCAGTCTGGCTGGTCACCGAACGGGTGAGCCCCAACACCAGCCGCCAGTCCAACTGACCGATATTAAAATAGTTGTACGGTCTTTCGTTTGTCGTTTCGTCGTACGGAAACTACGAAAAAGCCTGCCAATGGATACGACGGTGAGATACGTCGAGTGCATAGACATGCGGAAACATGATGCACGCGCAGTTACCATGATTCGATGAGGCACTGGCTAGTGGTGCCCAATAGCGCTGGTAGCGGTGAGGCAACGAGTAACCGAGAAGAATTAATATTAGCCGATAAACACGAGCAGTGACCAGAATTATTACGACAATGTGGGCTAGCTTTTATCGATCCAATGACGAATCAGGTTTATGGTTAACGACGTAACCATAATAACGTTTAGTTAAAAATTATAAGTTGATACGATCTAGGACGTGTTATCTGCGAACCGGAGAGTATGCGAAGTGCAGGCGTCGTAGCCTAATTGTGATTGGCCTAAATTCGCTCTTGGTCGAAGAAGAACGTCATAATTGTGCCTACGACCGCAGTGTTTAAGGATGGCTCAACTATTGTGGACAGTCCTTGCACGAGGTGTGGATACGTGAATGTTCTAAACTGAATAAAATTTATACACGTCAACTAATTGATCCAGTCGATTTTGACAACACTGGCAACTGCTACAGAAGGGGTGGTAAAGGTAGATTTGTACTATACATATCTAGCCGATTACGTACCATTTGCTGACTGTCTAATGAGAAAAATAAACAATATAGTGCTCTGGTACTCACTCGGGGAAATGTTGAGCATATGACAGGCCACTTGAACGTCGCTGGCTGCCTGTTGAAGGCAAATCGCACGCAGCTGCTCGAGAGCGCCATCGTCGTTGAGTCCCTCGAGGCAACCTGCGGTGCCTGCGGAGTTCCCATTACTGTTTATGCTGCTGCTGCTGCTGCTGCTGCTGTTGTTAGGGGCGCTGTTCGACGTCGCAGGATGAGTTGCTGTGATTTGTTTATTAACGTTCGGTGATGGTGATGAATGCTGCACTTGGTGGAGAAGCACGTCAGCGTACTTCGTTTCGTGGACGTCGGTGTGCCTTGGGGAACAGGTACCGCTGCTGTAGTACTCTGATTCATATGGCGGTGGTGTGGTGGAACCCGCTGACATCCAATACGCTGATTGAGAAGGAGATTGTCTGCTTCGATCGTATTTAATCACGATAACAACAACAGCAACAAAACAAGAATGTAGAAGAAAGAAAAATGAAGATAGATAAAGGTCATACATTGTAAGAACGTCGTTAGCGCAAATGTCACGGACAAACTGACTTGACATTTCTCATCGTCTAAGTAGGCACAACATCAAAAAACCTAATCGACATTAAATAAAAATTACCTGTTGTTGTTATTACTGTTATAGGGTGGGGTAAGCGGTGCGTATCCAGTAATGTTATTGCCGTTGAGCTCAGTCGATGGCATGTGAGCATGATAGAGTGTAGTTGTAGGTGGAGGCGTGACGCTAGGCGCAGTGTGTCCTGCACGAGGGCTATTCATCCCTGCGCCAACTAGGGCTCCTTGTGGGGATAGAGGCTCGTTTTTCACGAGTCCCAAACCTCCGGTGACGTAATCGGCTTCACTTGACGGAGGAGACCAAGCTGGGCTTGGGTAATAATGGCCGGGTGAACACATCGCCTGTTGATATATGTGAATCACGTCAGGTGTGAAACCTGTAGTAGAAACAAAGCATAAGCACAACAAGACACACGTTATCCAATCAATTCGAGCATTACAAATATGTACAGATCGGCGTTGGTTACCGTCTTTTTGACCAATGGGTGCGATTTTTCCAGCGGTATAGAAAACGTCCTGCTAAACATTTAGGAGTCGCACCGATAGTGACGTCACGCGTATGCATCAAACTATAGTCAGTGGTAACAACGAACGGCTTTACAAACCGTTTCCTTTCAAGCAAATTTCCGACACCTACATGACGGCTACATGAAAAAAAAGCAGACTACCTAGTACTTCTTCAAACTCCATGATGGCACCAAATATACAATAGACACCGTTGACGATAACAGTGAGCCTTATTGTGTGACAGGCACAACGACACCGGTCGGCTGTATGTGGTCAGTGTACCGAAAGAAGCACAAGTAACAAATAAAAACAGCAGATTAACAAACGATCGCAACGGCACGCTGGACGTATCTCGAGACACCAACGGTGTCCTTCGACACGTCATTAGGATGGGCACAATGTCATCATTTCATTAAGCATTTGACCAAGCTTCTGCTGCGGACGTTAATGCTACACCTATCCTATCCTAACCTACCCCCTTACTCGTGTGGTTCGATGGGTGGAGCGACGCCCGTAAGCGAACCGCTACAAATTTAATAACTAAATAGTTCACGCATTTCGGTTACAAACAACAGCTTATTGTGACTGCGGCTGATGCTATCGCCGCTGGTTCGGTCCAGTGGTCCCGTAATCTCTCCGTTCTCTCCCATGAGAGGGCGAGCGAGTGGATGGATCTCGTACTGACGGAGAAACGCGATGGTACGCTGCGGTAGCATTGGCCGCTTTGTTTACCCCGCTTTCGAACCTTACTGCTGGAGCAGCGACAACCTTAATAATAGCAGTACAATCAACAGCAACAGGATTAATAGGTTATTGAACGTGTTAAGAGCGATGAATGTTGAAGATTAAGTAGGTAATCCGTATGACGAAGAATTGGCCACATTCATGTTACTGACAGGGTTGAATCGAGTTATGTCTAGACGATATAGTTACTAGCTAGACTTCCGAGCTAGTACGGTGTAGTTAGACCGGTCTCTCGTAGCGTGCTGGACAAGGTTGACGTTCGAAAACACTTCCACGTCAATCGTCTCGAATGAATATTCGTTCTCACAGTCCTACGTAAAACGTTCCGATTAAGTCGATCGCTAGAAAGCTTCTTAGTAAGCTAGCAGGAATAATCGTTCAACAGCGATGATAGTACCAGTGGCCTTAGTATCGGTAATTATTCCTCGACTCACTAAAAACGAACGACGGCCATGAAGGTTTTGGCAAAACCCTTGCTAGCGTCAAAGTAACGAGGGCCTATTTTCCCAGCTGACAGTAGTTTGCTTCAAACTAGGCCAATGGCTTGTTACTGTTGTACGCCTAATGAACTAAGGACAGGCCTGTTTGGCATCCATACGAGCGTGAAAGAAAACAGAACATCATCATTTTGCCATTACTCAACACATCAATAAATGGTTGAACACCAGTAGCAGCAGTGTTCAATCTATGACGCTTCCACTGCTTAGGCAGCAGGACTTATGTCAATGGCTAATTTTATGACCGGTGGCGTTTCAAAGGTTCGTCGTGCCCACTCTTGTTATGGCCTATTTGTGCCTTTGTTCTGTTCTTTAACCGGGTAGCTGGACGCATTGTACCACCAATATCGATTATGTTCATAGCAGGTACAGCAACGCTCGCAGACATCAGGTATCGACAAAATAAATGGATAGAGTAGCTTCCACTGGGACCGGCGAATCACGAAAATCGCGCATCGACTCCCTCTATACCTCCCCTTTTCAGAATGAAGATAATATTGCAGCGAAACAAACGAGAACCTTTTGCCAGTGACTGACAAAGTCCATAATAGCGCATCACTTGATGCTAGCCGCTGTTACGTATCAAATATTTGAACTATGTGTACATTTCCCGCTTTATTTAGTGCTGATCATTCAGAACAACTGACGTAATGCACGCGTAGAGATATTTACAGAAACTACCAGGCGTTTCATATAAGCTACCGCCATTAACGATGGGTGCTATATAGATATATTTTCGAGTACTTTATCATCTCATCCACTGGAAATATATGCATAACTTTCGATATCGTCGACATTCGCTGAGCAGTATCGCCTTCGGTTGTTGTGTATTGTATACTGAGCAAAAGATTTTCTTCGGAAAGAAGTGTCCCGAAAAGAAGAGGATAAAAAAAGGACAGGAGGGGTTATGGGGCAAAAGACAGAACCGATTTTTTTCCTTTTTGGGCCGTAAGGCGAGGCGCTTTCGCGGTATGTACTAATCACCGTCACCGCTCGCATCATAAACACTTGCCGTTTTCTGCAGAAACAACAGCAGCAGCAGCAGCAGCAGCAGCATTTGTAACACAACGACGACGATGACGGATCATCATCAACCTCAGTATATCGTATTCTTTGTATCGTTTTTCTGTCCCCACTATAATAACACCCGGCAATGGCAGAAGCGGCAGGAACGCGTGTAGCTGTTAATAGCAACCTTACAGACTCACTCCGGTTTCGATACATCACAACTCTACCCCGCTGTACCCTTCTGTATTGAATGCCTTCCTACCCGATCTATCGAAGGCTTTTCCTATCGCTATCTTTTCTATCGCGATCCTCCGCCACAGTTTGCCATCGTCATTTTTGCTGTTGCCCATCTTTCGCTATGTACAGTATTTGTCAGTGGTCTCTCTCTCCCTCCCTCCCTCTGTGTGTCTCTTCGTATCTTCTGTTTTTTCGTTTAGACAAAGTCGCTTTAAACTTCGTCATCTTCCTTTTCTTCTTCTCTCAGACTTCATCACCAATAAATAGGCGCTTCGGTCATTCGCTTTCCTCGGAACCTGCTCTGTAGCGGTGAACGTTACACGCACAAAACACCACCGCCGCCACGGCCGCCGTCAACAGCGACAACAAGAACGGCCTGCGCTCGGCAGCAGAAAGCGGCAGAAGCGACATCGCCGCAGTCAGATCTACGAATAGTAGTTACCAATTACGAAACGAGGAGACATTCAATAGCAGCAGCATCATCATCAAAGGCACCATATATGTATATACAAATAGATACATACACTTGAATATACACATAGATATACCAGCACATATTGGGTAGATTCTATTATGGCTTCTGGTCATCGTCGCCATAGTCGCGCTGGTATCGATGATCAGAACGATGCCGGCGGCGACAACGACGACGGAGGCGGCGAGCCCTTTCTATGCTGATAGTTCCTCTCCAGTATTCTACCATAATATTAATAATAAATCACTCCTAATACAGGTAGCAGTATCATAGAAACTATTATCATCAGAGTTATTGAAATTGTAGCGTTGCTCTAGCGGAAGGTCGCTGCTAAGAGAGCTCTTTTCGTCGACAGACCGCCTTTTTACCCAATGACTCTGGGATATAAAGTTCGCGAAAAACCGACCGACACCTGGACCCAACAATGTGGTGACCTCTACCGGCAGCCATCATCAGCTCAATCGCCGCCTCAGGATGAGCGAGCAAATCGCGACCGAAAAAGAAGCAAAAAACAACTATGAAACATCGGCCACATACTTATTCATTTATGAATGTATGTGTGTGAGCGTGCGTACGACTCTCTCAGACTGTCAGTTTCAGTGTGTGATACTGCAACGACACAACGGCAGCGATGAATCACACTCGGTGTATGTTTTTCTGTTCATCGTCTTTCGCTGACGTGGCCATCGATACTCGAACGACTTTTGACCGAGTGCTGACACTGAAAACGATCGAGGTATGAGAACCAATCTATAGATGTTAACATAGGATACTGTGGGCAGGGTAAAAGAGAGAAAGCGAAACAGAACGAGGGAGCAGGAGGTCGATGTGTCAGATGGCGCGGGGGGATCGGGGGTGTGGAAAATCCGCAGCGTAGTAACTAATTATCAAGGCTTGGAGTTACTTTTGTCATGGTTACTGAACTAACGAGCCGGCGTACAAGCGTCTCGCTGTAGCGCAGCTGTTGCCCAGGTACAGTTGGAATAGCATTGAATGTTGAGCCTTTGGCTTTTCTAGGCCGATCAGCTTGTCATTGCCTATAATGTCGCGAGGAAATCAACAGTAGGCCGATTGCGAAAAGCTCTTTAGATCTTCCCGGTGACCAAAACGACTACTATTCGCGTCCATTTTGTTTGTCAGCTTGTTGTGTCATCATTCTATTGTTATGAGTTGTTTAGGTGCATTTATGAAGGGCTCTGTATATCATTGAACGGTAAGTCCATATTTTTACTGCCATTCATACAGCCGCATTGCTATAGATATTTCGCGATTGAATTACGGTAAAGTGCAGAATTTAAATTTGGGCAATGTCTAATAGTTACGATTTGATTCTCTATTTGATCGATAGGCAGTACTAGCTAAACGTAAACATGATGAACACGATGAGTAAAGTGGATCCGTTGCAATACGAAGCAACTCAATGGCACACGTTAGCCAATAGCTTTGGTGCCATACTGTGGGGCGACTCCTGTATATAGATGATGAACTGTTTTGCTTGTATTTTTATTCTGTGTTTATTTTTACTAATGGGGGTTGGTTACCCCTTCAGGGATCCTGCTTTAGCTGAGACGTTGTCGTTTCATAGAACTGAGTCACAGGTCTTCGGAACTGCTTGTCCTAAGGCAACAGTATACCTAAGGTAACTGTGGAAGTTTCGCTGTTCCAAGTAAGCAATTGATGTCGCGGTTGAAAAAGAACTCCTCGGTGACAGCGACGAGTCCGGATCAACAACATAAAAATACGTGTAGGTATAAACGGAGTCCGCCCTGTGCCGCTCAAGCTCATTTATTCCTTATCCGTTCAGGTCTTAACTGATTCGAAGCTGTACATAATTCAAGGTACGTCGGCTCGCTGAGTATAGAAAGCGTAAAAAAAAAAAATGAATTCTTCCGAAAAATAATTTCAGTAAAATATTAACCATCCTCTTTTTCTCTCTGTAAAAGGAGCGATTGGCGTTTCCGAATCGGCCGGCCGAATACTACCTTCTGGTGAGTCGGCTGGCAGACACATTACTGGCTGCATGATACAGCAAACGTAGAATACCAAGCAAGTATATCTGCAGTCGTTCGGGCAGAGTTTAGAGGCAGGACCAAGCTCTCGTCGATTCGTTCTCCGCGGAATCCAAAGAGACGGACACGAGTTGTCGTCGTGGTGATACTTATTTTTCGTTCGGTACTTCAGCTTGCGGCAATTTCATTCCTCTGTTAACCCTGTCCGTTATGCAATTGATGATGTTTAGCCGCAAATGGATAGCGGAAGACGCCGCAGAATGAATGCCACCTGCTACAGAAAGCCAAATCAGAACTATCGTACAGATGAAGCGGTCAGCGCTTCTGCTTCTTCACTATCGGCTACGTATTTTTGCAAATCTGCTTTGTCTGGCGCATCTTTATTCGGAGTCTTGGTTCACCGACGCCCGTCCTTGTTAGCTGACGTCCCGAGCGTACTTTATTTAGACCGCCGTTTCGCTATCTCTGCTATTACTGTTTGATCTAATTTTAAACTTCTATCGAGTACAAGGTAAGTGACTAGCTGTTATCAGTTCATAGAATATCTTGTAAATTTGGTAATCGCTAGGCATGGACGCCGCTATAATGCAATGAACAATCAACCAAAATAACAAAATGCCAATATGCTAAATAATGTTAGTAAAGACGTGTACGCATTCATCTCGAATTCGATGCCTTTATTTTGGTGCTACCATCTCCAGTCGTTATATTGCTACCGCGTACCCAGGTACGACGCTAATTTCTGCGTATCGGCTGCCCACGTCAATCGCGTGCGATGCTTATGCCGCCATCGACAGTGCGTTTCTTCATTTCTACCGTAATGATCGCGTCGTAACGTGAGTTTGTACCTTGTTTTCTCTTTTCTGTCCTGTGCTGGATATCACATGGTAGAGTCATCCTGTTCCAGGACATTAAACCGAAAATGGCCGAAAAGCTTTTCTCGTAGAAAGGCTACGCCTCAGGTGTTTCGTTGGCGTCGTCGAAGTCCGAAACTCGTCTCGATCGGTGACGCGATCGCGCCGCATAGTCGTGATACAGCGGCATTCAACTGTGTTTACTTTGCTTTTTTATTTTTCATTATGGCCTAGCTACACTTTTTACTCTTGACCCGCTCTGTCACTAGCCCTATGCTTATATCGACATTCAAAGCTAGAATGAAAAACAAACGACAAGCAACAAATATTAGTTCATCTCGTTGTCTGTGTGGTTTCTCGCTTTGTCGACCTACGCCGGCGTTTATCTGTTTCTACGTAAAAAAAAATCTGGTGCGTGCATCTCGCGCGCTGTCCTGCTACCCTAAAACTGCCGTCTCTGCTAACGTTTCGCCATTCAATCCGAAAAGAAGGTACGGACATCGGCTTGATCCAGCTCGACTCCGGACATTTACTCGACCCCGTATGTTCCGACAAATGTTTCGAGAACGCTATCTACCACGCGAGGCAAACACTTCTGTAGTCACAGAGAATGCGCCTTCGCGAGGCCTATATTTGTACGTACGAGTGTGTGTACGTGTTGACAAGTATCGATGTGTCTCTAGGACAGTTAGTTCTTACGCTCACAACTGGATTCGACGTGACTGGCGTATTCATTTCAAGCTGCAGTGCACGAAAGCAGGAACTGAACCTATTTTGCCTGCGACGCTATTGGCTGTACCAGGAGTCGACAACAACAATGGCTTGGGTAAAAACGAGTGAAGGACGACACGGTGGAAATCGTAGAAGACTACATCGCGTAGCGTAAATTAGTGAAAGGGAGAAAAAACAGAATGCTACAAATGGAATGGACCGAAATTGGTAGTGTTTGAACCTGACGCCAACTTAGTCCACTTCTGTACCTTGAATAGGTGCTTAATGCAGCAATTTCGAAACTTGAGGCTGTGCTCGTATGACAGAATGCCAAGTAACCTTCACATCATCATCTTCTGCCGGGAGTGGCACAGCAGGTTAGATATATAACGTCTCGACGGCTGAAGCCGCCCGCGTCCTCCGCACGACTCGCTGTCAACTTTTTTCGAAAGTGCGAAAAAGTGATACTGAGGGATAAAAGTATCACCGTTCGAAGGGCATAGGACTTTATAGCTGGCACGCTCTTTAATTCTTTTCAGCAGAAATTTAATCGTTGTAAATATAAAATCGTTCTTAAAGTGAACATGCCGCTTCGGAGGCTTATATTGTATCGAGCTACGAACCAGAAAAGACAGGAACGTACAGCCACAAGATCCTTTTACTTTATATATATATATGCGGAAAGCATTTTATGATAGCTAACCAGTTTGCTAAACATTACGTGATCATACAGTAAGGCATATAAAAATATTTGTCAGCTTCGTTTCTGATAAGAGTCCATCTTTTCCAGATTCAGAACTCAAATAAACTAGTATATAATTGATTTCGTATCCTGGTTCGCAAAATCTATTACTCTCATCGTAATATGGACCATTTAGCAAGAGCCGTCGAAGTCGCCATAGGCCTTTGGATCGCCCAAGAAACAGAGTTTCGTCTAGGTGTCTGAACCCCGCTCAATCAACCGATTGAAAAACCACCATCATTTCTTTTGGGAAACATTGACGATGGTACGCTGACACTGGTTCTTAAGTGATAGCTGTACATGTTATTGGCTTCGTGCTGATGATAAATTGGGATTGATGCCAGTACTTCCGTATTCCTGAAGTTAGCAGGCTCGTATTCATCAATAGACCTATAGGTTTATGTCTAGCTGAGTAGCGATGAGGGACGACTCCTCTTTTTCAGCTTAGCAAACCAACTAAAGACCCATAAGGGCGCCCAGTAATTTTGCTGCGAAAGATGGTGCACCCATGCTGAAGCCACTCCTGTACGCCTACTTCCTTTCTGTGTGTAAACCAGCTTTTTTCTACCAACCATATGTTGCAACTAATCAATAGAAATCGCGCTCCTGTTTATTATACTCCTTCGAATGATTCCAGAAACGAAATGAAGATCAATATCAAACTACCAAATAACCCTTCAGTTAGTCAATATACGTTACATCGCGTCGAAGTTCGTCGATCGCTTCGAGCACGTCTGTTGATCGACCCGGCGTAATTGTACAAATGCTAGCTATAATGCCCAAGCACGACAGGTCGCTTACAGGCAGAGTCCTTCACAATTTAGTATGCCGGCCTGATGTAGCTCCCAGCGAATGCTACTAGCGGTGAGCGCAAAGGTACGCAGAGATATTCAGAGGTCCGCGCCAAACTGTTTACTGCCACCATCGACGGTTATGTTGTTGTTGTTGTCATAGCTTCTTTTCTTTTTGACGTTGCCGCTATTTTGTGGCATTTTTTAGCAACTTCTGCTCTATTACGCACCACTATTACGCCTGCCTCTGACGCTGATGTTTGCGGCTGCTGTTGATGCCTGCTAGCAATCAAAGCAGTAGAAATACTCGATCTTCTCCACTAGCTCTGCTCGCTGAGGCCCCCGTACGAGGCTACTCGAAGGTGTAGCTGCCGCTTTTCTTGCTAACTTCAATGTATATAAGCATAGGCATGTATCTGTGAGTGTGTGTCTGTGTATACCTTCGGAACTAAAACCACTGGCAGTAGCATCAACTTGGCCATTGCTCCGGTCCCTTTGGTCGCCAGGGGCACTCTAACACAGTCGAACATCGTTACGGATTGAGCGTGTCGGTCCTCTGCCCCTGCCGTTGATGCTGCTGCTACTGCTGCTACCGCCGCCGCAACTATGACGGCCACTGTCATTTGAGTTGTCTGAGGCATCGATGTCTTCAGCAAACCTCGGTGCCGGTTTCGACCTGAGCTACCTATCAGAGATGCACTCGTTCACATACTCAGCGAAGACCCAAGCAGCGGCGACGACACGGATTGCAGGCCGGCGTTGCTGATTTCTTCAGCTGTCGCTGCTGTTACTTTTTCGTGATTGCTATGTTGGCGCGATGGATGTCGTCTATGAGTCAAACATTGGCGACTGTCGTCTACGGTAGACGCCTGACGATCATTGGCTCTGACGGTCGAAGGATTGCGTAGAAATAAACGTTCCTGTCTCGCCAAGAGGGAAAAAAGACAACATCGCATTTGACGACATTGACTTTTCCATAGAGTCTGGGTCTGCTTCGTTCTCCTTCGTCGTCAGCGATGGCAAGGGTAGCGATGGTAGCAGCAGTATTGCGTGGTCAATGTTGGTTAGCAGCGCTTCGCGGCGAGCTAGAGGAACACAAATTCTTCAAACGACAGAAAATGTGGTTGTTTGGTAGATTAGAAAACGCAGATTTGGCAATCGAGTGAGGAAAAGAAACGGAAGGAGCCTAACACCTGTAGGCCGAATTATGCACAGGTTTGAACCAAGAACGAGTAACCTTAAAGCACATATTCGACTGCATACAGCGCTTGTGGCAGCGACAGTGGAAAACGATGTCGGTTCCACCGCTGTCGCTTACCACGAACCTCGTAACAGAAAGGCTTCTACTCAGCGAGAATACATTGTAGATCTGCTGATGTCGCCATCTGTCAGCGATACCAGACACTATAGTCATAGTTGTCACCACAAAATAAGGAATCCTTATGTGTGCGACGGATGTATGTACCCATAGCTATACTGGCCAAAGAAGACAGCTAGCTACGATAAAAAGCTTTAGAATGATCGGGAATACAGGAAAGCGCAGTGTTTTGTCTGTTGTTGTCGTTGTCGTGGTAGTGGTGATAGTAAAGGTAATAGCGCGAACGTTGTCAACTCTCAGAAGACCAAGATGTCGAAAAAGAAGACGAAGGAAAAAACGAACGAACAGCAACAAAGGCAACGCAGTGACCAGGACTACCGCCGCCACCGTCGTCACCAGCTACTAATGCTACGATCGCATTAGTCGTCGGCGAAGTGGAGTAACTGCAACAACGTAAAACCTGTTTGATCATTTCGTGGCCGCAGCAGCCAGAAGCTCTACCAAAGCCGACCCTGGCCACAGCTTTCCGGCCCATTCCTGTCCAGTAAAGACTCTATCCAATCCAAAATTTTTTACGCTACTTCGTAGCTGAGAAAGTAGCCATTGCCTCATCTATTGCTATGGCGACAACAGCGGCGGCGGTTCCGTTCAGAAAAAGATTGATCGAGAGACGATGGTTCTGTTGAGACGCGCTAGCGGCGGACCTAGTAGTATCGCGACTTGATGTTTTTTTTTTTTGTTTTTATTATTATGTAACAGCAAAGAACAGAAGCAGGATTGATAACCCTGATATAATGTGTGCGCGTGCATAAATAGCATATGCACTATATAGCAACTGGAGAATACTTGAAAATGGTACATCAAAAAAGGTCAAATAGGGACATAAACATATGGATATAGAAATTGAGGAAACACCGAACAGATGCTTGAGAGTTACTTATACAACCTATGCAGAACGGGCAACGTCTAATTCGGTATGTGGCCATTTTTCTACGACATGGAAAGCGGAAAGATGAGACTAGCAAGTCGAATCTGACGATGAGATACAAACAAGGCAAGCCTATATACAAGTTCAATTTAAATGCTGTTCTCCGTCACGATGTGGAGCATATGCAGAGAAAAACACAAGTTTTTTGAAGCAAGTCACTTGACAGTCGGGGAGTCTTCAATGAACAACTTCTCTCTCGCGCCTGTTCCTTCTTGCAAGTTTGTGTGGTCTTTTATAACTTCAAAAGACGTAAAATGAAGGCTCTCCAACTGTTAAATACCCTTTTTCAAACTGCCAAAAAACTTTCTCCTTACCATGCGCGCTTAATAACTTTTAGTCGCTTATTAATTTTTTGCTGTCGTTTACTAAATTATCGACATTAGGCTTGCACTTATTATATAATCTGGCAAGTTCCTTCCCAGCCGAGCGTGCTTGCATGTTATGGCGTTCACCAAATTTAACTATAAGCTCGATAGACTCACACTAAGGGCAAAAGAGCACACTTGGGGGCAATAAAAATGCTAATCTATGGATGTATCGCAGCAATTATGATGTCGAAATAGTATATAAAGGGAAGCAGTTTTTCATTTTCCAGCCCCACGTGCGGACCGGTAAAAATACAGGGTTTTACCATCGTATGTGCTACGCCAAAAATGCAAATAGTGTATGAATACTACGAATGATATATTTGCCGCTGTCGAAATCCTATGTCTTTGAAAATGTCTGTAGCTCGCCGATGACACAAACAGAAAACCAACATCCATGTTGTGTATACGACACTGGCTATCGCAAAGCGAATACTGGCCATAATGGAATCAACCGGCATAGCAATAATACAAACGATGTGATAGACAAAAGTGACTCAGAAACCGTTTTTCAATTGCCTACCGGCCAGTTTGGCCTGTCACAGTTTGCTCAGCTCTATTCCAGCTGACTGCTCTAGCCTAGGAACTACTGGAAGCGCTCAGTTCTGCTAGCGCTACTATTGCTAATGCTGTTGTTGCTCTGGAGCTTCCTCCTCCAGCATTTCCTCGGGCCAAGTTCTGCCGATCGAACGGCGACTCCCGGCTGACCAGGCGATCTCTTTCTCTGTTAAATTATCGACTGCTACGCATGGTGGCGATGCTGGTGGCATTGCTGGTGGGTGGTGGGCGGGTCTACGTAGTTACAATAGCCGCTGCTGCGGTCATGCTGAACTTTACAGATAAATGTGCGGAGGTTCGACTGCGGCTGGCGCTCTCGTTGTTGTCGGGTGTCCGTCGATGCCATCCCCCAAAGCCACTCCCTCGATTCTGTCGAGCAGAGGCAGAGAAATGAAAAAAGAGCACGGATGTGATACAATAAACCGATGACGATGGAGGAGCGTTACAGCGAAAAAAGGGCGCTATATTGATCACGACGAGCGGCGCAGAAAAGGACGCAGAAGCTGATCAAGAAGAGCGCCAGAGTTTACCTGTTGAGTCAGTCCACCTCCTAGCTGTACCGTGTGGTACTTTTTTTTTTGCTTCTGTTGCTGTTTCATTGCGGCAGTTCGCTACCCATAATCACCATCGTCCACTCCCGCAGCAGCATTGGTAGCGCATCTGACGCATGGACCTGTCTGGATCCACTTATCTATACGAACGCCCGGGCATACTCGTCGTGTGTAGACCGAGACGGGTGGCAGCATAAATGCAAAACGGTATAACGTCGACGAGTAACAACAAAATAGGGCCTCCTCTGACATCTAATGGCGAAGGAGAAAGGCATGGCAAAAATACACAGTTCGGACTTCTTAAAAAGGCCACTATATACAGCACAGCCATTACATATAGCTATTATCAAGAACCACAGGCTCTCTGGACAAAAGAAACGCTATCAAATGCTGCGGTCGTCGTCGTCGTGGTTGTTGATGCTGCTTGCGTTGTTGTCACTATTGTTGTCTGCAGACCATAGCATTACAACGCAGGCCATAACAAGCGCTGCTGCTGGTGATGCAATTACGGCTGGCAAATGTGATAGTGCTGGTGAGCTGTTTTCGCCAAGGGCTAATAAGCTTATAACTGTTTTACGAAGTCTAGATTTTACCTAATAGCTTTTGCAATTGATTAGAACATGAGTGCTAACTGATGCGACTGATCAGACTGAGAGGTATGATAGCAAATGTTTCTCAGCTTCACACAGAGATGCAAATATATTTAGCTCTTGCTGAAGTGTAAATTAAATGACCTCTTTTTTTACTACATTATATCACATGTTGCTACATAAATCTGTTTCGGACAGCATCGGAATACACATAAACAACTTCTTATAGGGATAGATTGTCCTGAGGTTTAATTTGTTTGAAATGACAAATGCCGGTGTTAATCTTAAGGGAATGAGATAATAAGTATGGTATTAGCCAGGTACGACTAGTTCAAGAGTACAAAAGGCACCCGAATTTTGTTAATCCACATATGTAATATAGACGTAAAGATTTATCTAAGCAGGAAGAGCTGAGTTTAACGATTTAATGTTTCTCATTGATAAGCCCCAAATCGATAGGAATGGTTGTTGACCCGGGACTTGAAGTGTTTTTGAGATAATCTCTTGTTTAGATCACACAAATGTTTGGCTACCTGGTTAAAATCCTATCTCTGTCACTGACTAACGCAAGGTTGGTATTATGTAGCAGGATCTCCTTAACGATTTCTGCCGCCGTCGGCAAAGTTGTCGATAAAATAATGAAGATGTTATTTGTTCATCCAGGTATCTTCTTTCCACGCTGAGCTGCTTTCGAGCACGAGCAGTTTAGGTTTCTTTACGCCCATGTGCACGTCTGCAATCTAGCTACCACGAATGATTCGGTCATCACTTTAGTAAATTTCCTGGAAATTTCGGCCATGGGGTCACAATTGGCCCTATCGGCTAGGGACGTCGATCACCTGTTTTATCTCACTACGTCTAAATGACTTCATCCACTTCGTGGCTTGTACCCGCATCGATCATTGTCGAACTGCGTGGTTTTCGGGTGACAATTCGGTTACTCAATCGTCAAAAAAGTAGATGTCATCGAATTTTCCGTTCCAGGGAGCCATTCCCAACTCGACTTTTCTTGGTAGATTCAGAGTCCTTTAATCAAATAAGGTCAACTTCTCTTAGCGTACCAAATTCAGGTCTTCGACATTTGTCTACATCATTTTGATGGCCAATGTAAAAACCCGCACTTGCAAGATGTAGGCTGGATGTTTAGCTTTGTGCTCTGGACGAGTTTCATACAGGTTTCGTACGTACATCTCTTTCACACGAAATACGTAATGCGTCCTACCTGCCCTATTCCTTTCTCATAGCGAAATCGCTAACATGTGTCCTTCAGAAGATTGTTGCCATTAGCAGTAGTAGCATTCAATGGCTATCTTCGTTAGTATCGTTACTATCCATAGAATGCAGTTGTTACACCGCATTATAGAATTATAGGAGGCGCTCCGGTCAGCATCGTCATGAACAGCAGCAGCATTGATATTAGCGTCAGAGCTTGCTTTTGCACTATATATTAGAAAAAAAACGGGTGGGAAATGGGTAGCGGGTTGTGTGCAAAGACTCGGAGGTCTCATGGGGGCAGATCGGACAAAATCGAGCCAACTATTCAGTAGTTTATATAAAATAGATACCCTTCTTAAGGTTGGTTACGTACTATTATCTTGTTGCCTTTGAAACAACGCACACGCAGGAGTACTGCTACAGACAGAAGGGCGGGGATAAGTTGGAGGGGAGGTGACGTAGGTCATCAATAACAGACGACGGCCAACAACAATGACGGTAATGGGTCGAAACAGCAGCCGCAAAAGTAGCACAAGTTGTAACAGTTACAACAACAGCAAAAGCAGCAAGCCAACCTGCGATTTGCCGCGCCCCTGAATATCGTCCTCAGCTAGAACTGAAATACGCTACGTACACAATGTACAGATACAGGTAGGCACTGGCAGACAACACATTGCCCAAATGCCTTTCTCCGGCTTCTTTCTGACGAACAGACGTCGTCGTCATCTTCGTCGTAGCAATAGCAGCGTCAGAGCCATCGTCAGCCGCTTGATATTCTGCGGAGCGGACACCGCCAACAACTGAACGAACGTTCAAGCGAACCTCAGGCTTTAGAGACGAAGGAAGCTGGGGCGGCAACGGCATCGAGAACCTGAAGATGATCCCATCGCAGGTGCCACCCCCGGGCCTCTCGCTCCATTCGTCCTCATCACTGGCGACGTCTGTAGTCACAGCAACATAAGCCCTACCTAAGCCCATCTTCCTACTGCTGCTACTGCAGTGGCCGTCGTAGCCGTGGTTGTTACTGCTGCTACCGCCGCCGCCGGTGGTGCCTACTGCCTAAAGGCTACAAACGCTTTCTGCTTCTGTCATTCCTATTTTCTACCTGTGCTGTTCGTCCCAACTCGCTGTTCTGCTCGCTCTCCGTTTCGGTCTTAACCCGCCTCATCGTCGTTGTCGCCACTGCCGTCGTTGTTATTGTCTAATAGTAGTGCTTGGACAGCGAAACAATCTAATCAATGACGATGCTGTTAGCTGAGTGTGACCGTAAAAGAGCTCTATCGGACAATAACTACGGCGACGGAGACGACCTCGCCTCCAGGAATTCACCGGCTGGCCCCAAACCACCGAATCGACCAGGGACCAAATCTCTTTTCTTAACTGTCTGTATCGCCTGCTTGCTTGGACGTCTGACAACCCAGATTTGATCGTCTCTGAGCGTCTAGCTCTAGGTCATCCGCCAACCAGGTACACTTACGTGAGAACATAATCGCGCCAAACATTTACGGGACGAAAGAAATATCCGTACGATGGATATGATAACGAGTTTGCGCTCCCGATTCAGGAGATCATACGGACAAAGCTAGCCAGACGACGAGCTCTTGGACGCCCTTAAACCTTCAGCTTAAGCATATGTCTAATGTTAGGTACAATAATACTCGTAAGGTGTAACACAGGTCGTCCAAATACAGCGAAATACCTGCTTCGTCTACACATATCTATGATATGTGTTTGTCTATTAGCAAAAAAAAACTCTGACACCAACTAACATAAAAGGAAAGTGTGTTTGGAGGTCGATCATTGCCCAGTCCTCATCAACAAAAATCTAACTATTCCCGAAAATCTCGGTAATGACGATATTGCTTAGAATAGCATCTCACTGATAGCCCATAATTAGGTAATCCAAGGATGGCGGCGAAGACCGGGCGAGAGGCCCTATAAAAGTGGAAAAAAATACTCAGTCCTGATGATTTCTAATTTCAAAAAAGTTATTCAGCAGGATATCATCCAGAAAATCGATGTCCTGCTAGCAGGTAGCTACAACAGTTGGTTCAAAATATTTATAAAAAATTAGTCAATAAAAGGATCGATTTAGCTCGATGGGCTAAGCTGGTAAATTCGCTTAAAGTTCGAAACACGTTCAGTTACAGACACTCAAAATTTTAAATTCGGAATAACTATAGTAAAGAAATTGAACAGTGACAGGAAATTATCGCCTATAGTGATGCGGGTTTTAGGGTACACAGGTTACTACGGGTTGGCTTAAGGCAATGATAGATAATACTGCATATCACATTGATTCATGTGAAACGCAGGCCTAGTCGGCGGTGACTGCTGCTTGCTAGAGTATACAACCCCATTGTAAATTGGATAAGTAATTACGACTCATTCCTAACAGCTATATAATTATTCTACAACATACAGGTGCGCATACAGATAGCTCCACATAATGACGGCCTAACTATTACCAAACACAGATTGACTAGGTAAGTTGAACTTTCCTGTTCCGTGCTCATTTCTGTTTCCCGAAAATTAGTCTAGCAGCAATAATAGTACCAAACAAAACAGCGATCTACGAAGATTCAGAACAAAGCGTTCCCTATCCTCGCATGAAGCTCATACATGAACAACGTAATGGCATATGTACAGCTCAGTCGAACCGTTAGCGTTGCTCGTATTGCTTCCCGGACCAACCGTTATCCTTCCATAGGGGCCTTTTCAGTGCAATATGAACGTACCGCGCCAGAACCGCTTCACCACCCAGTGGTCCACTGTCCTAGTATAATATGTATATGTGGACTCAACTAACTTTGCGCTCCGCAGCCATTGTCGCTGTATGTACTTAGTAGTATTAATCTGTAGCCTACGCTGATCTGTACGTAACTACAAGTGGGGGACCTTTAACTCTGCTGGGAGTGGGGAAGAAAACCAACAAACTCCGTTCACGCTTGGTCGCCGGAGGATTCGCCTGACGGAGTTGGCGCTCCAGTGGCCGGCATGAAGGGCGGAGGGTTGATGCGTGATAAATTTTCTGTATGTGATGTAGGATTCGGATGTTCAGGTTCAACTAGCGTCACTGCTGAACTGGTGTATTCCCACGATTTAGACGCAGCTGTGCGGCAGCATCGTACTGACAGCAATAAACATCGGGCTGGAGGACGAGTAACGGTTGTAGCTCAGGCCACCTTCGTCCGACAGGTTCAGAATGGGCAGAGAGGCGCACTGCTGAATGACTGATACAAATCAACCATGCAATTATTGAACATACAAGCTATATGTATATATGCCTATTGCAGTATCAATACTGTAGAGACCAATCGCATGGTGCAGCTGGCAACAGCTCGTACGCTGGACGTATTTGCCAGACGTTGCCTTACTTCATGTAGACCAAGGTCCTGATAATCCAAACCGGACGGAACCCTTTTTTCTTTAAAGCCTAGTGACAGTTCGAACTTCTCCGGAAACAGTTGTTTTCATACTGACAGAGCTTGGCCTCCTTATGTGTTACTATCACCATATGTTCATCAATTATGAAGTTCACTGACAAAAGCTTAGACCGGAACAGGGCTAAACTTGACGAACAGAGCTTTCAAAAGAGTCCAAAATCGTGTGTAACCTGCGCCCGCAGTAGAAATAATCGAGAAGTAGATCATCGGAACGGTTCTGAGGCAGAAACAGCTGAGCTAATTTTGGTCACAGCCACTGCCGATGCCAGTATTATGATGCCCCAAGCATCGCATCACGAGGCCCGATTTTAATACAAGTATGACGACATGTCCGTGTATAGGGCAAGGAGCACCATCCAGGAAAGGGCTTCTTTGTCAACAGTTGAAGCAAGAGGCAGCAACGACTTCTGCGACAAAGACATCGCTAGCCCGAATGAGGAAATCACCAGGTCCTTTATCTCTTCGACTCTCACAGCAGACGGCGCGTTCATGATGCACCTTGCCCCGATATTTTTTGTCGAGCTGCCGAGAGGAACTAAAAAGAACTAACGCCGAGAGGCCGCGTTGGCGGACGAGCAGCCGACGCTTAAAGCGAAGCGGTCCTTCGACTGTTAGAACGATCAAACCTCGAAGCGCTTCCTTCGGCTTTCTATTGCAGCCGTTGGCAGTACAGTCTCGCTATCGCCTTAGAAAGTTTGCCGCGACTCGCCACTATTGTAAACGTGAGGTGGCGTCAGAGTCGGATCAAATCGAAGCTCCGTACCGTTGTTGTTGGGACACTGCGCGAACGATATTGTGGCAACGCCATTCCTCGGCAGCAGCCAACCAAAGGCAGGCCAAACATAACCAAAAATGCAGGTAGGATGTGTTATATAACATGTTATACTTGAGTGTGAACGCAGATTCAGCAGTGGTCGAACCACGAGTCGAAAGCCTTCTTGTGTTCCTGAATCGCTGCCGTACGCGAAGCTGGATCACAGTGTTTGCAGCAGCTGCTGTTGTGGTGATGCCGGTTGATGCTGGTTTTTCCTCAGTGGCTTCCGTTGCCGTTGTCAGCTCCCGTTGGTTCTTCTTGGCTTGACTTCCCTGCTGCCTCGATGGCTAGGGCAGCCGGAGACAGGCTTCTCTACCAACTACTCTGCTCCGGTGGCTTTTCCAGTAGTGGCTTCAGTGACTTCGAGTCGAGGAGCCCCGCCGGGTAATCGTGGATCACGACGAGGCTTCCGAGCCACGATTGGCTACTTCACACCTCGCGCCCCAACAGCAACCATACACAACAATAACATTGAACGTAGCAGACCGCTCACATTAACCTACAGGGAACCGGCAATTCGCCAATATTGTGGCATTTACATCGGTGTTCGCTTGAATAGCAGCCGTTCAACGGTAAAGTGTAATCAAGCGGCGTGCGGTAGTCTCAAGCTATCTATGAACGTACGTGCATGCATCATCATTAGGCGCTGTTTTGATACAAATCAACAATGAGCACTTGTTGCTGTTTGTCTGCGACCGATCCTTGTGATGCGAATATCAGCGCACATGACCAGTAATGATGTTACTAGTGCTACACGCAGAACAAACAGTTTTATATTGGCCTGTACGCTGATAGCCGGCCAACAGATCGGCTTATTACTATTACTGCACGGATTCTGGTCGTGGGTAACCTCACCACTTCACGATTAAACCCCCTTAACGGGATCGGAGCAAGGTCATGCCGTCCATTCATTTTATACATAAAACAGCCTGTAGTAATTCTGTTAGGCAACGTAAATTAGATGAGCGCATTACGAAACGTAGTTAAGGCTGCTTCTTTTTCGAGCGATAAATATTCTATTATTCGGTCAAACTAGCTAACAAGTTTATAGCTGGAAAATGCAGCAAATTAGAAGTTGTGCTAACATTTTACACAACTTATTCTATCGGCATTTTTATGCGAAGTTTATAAGATACTATTCGGAGACGCGTTTGTCATCGACGCCACAATTCAAACAGCCATAAGACGTCAGCTATAAATACCAGTAAACGTATCACAATTTCAGTATTCGCTGCTTGCTTTGGGTTGGTCTCGTTCAGGCGCTAGCAACCACCGCCTCCAAGTACAAACATGACATTGGAGAGTAAAATAAAATCGTATAAGGCAATGCCAAGGTTTGCGAAACTCAGGCCAAAAGGATCTGGCACCGCCGCTGCTGCCGCATCATGTTAATGCTACGCCGCACGCCTCCCGTCCTGGACAAAATCTGCCCTCCCTCCCGTTCGCTGCTCGTCCATCGCATTTATTTGACCGTTCAGGACGAACAAACAAGATAGCGATGTAGATGGCGCTACCACACGGCAACACTGCCTATGGCCAACAAGGCATCGGCAACCATGGCCTGTTATCTTCGCAACTGGTTGATAGACGTTGTGTCTATACGGTTTAGTCACATCGCGATGCGCGTGTATACGCATACCACAAAGATTCGTCTACAGAGGGAGAGGACGTCGAACGAGAAATTTCCGAGATCGAAAGACATTGTCCGAAAAGAAACGGCGCTTTAACCTGGACAGGGTCAAAGTAACTGCTGTTGCCACCGTCGTCGTAAATTAGATCACAATCTTGCCGTCTCTCGCTACTGCGACTGGCACCGGCTTCTTTATTTTTGTTGCCCGCTTTCGCGGCTGCTTGTTATAGCCGACCGACGGCGATATGGCAAGTAGGTACACTTGTAACGCATCTTTGTTACACTCTGTTCCGAAACCGTTTGGTAGGGCGTCATGCTGTCAACACCATGTATTGCCTTTCATCCTGCAATGATGTATCAGAACGATAATAACACATAACATGATCAGGCCGTAAGGGCAACTATGCATGAGGCTGGCTTCTGCTTTGACAGTAGACGATGGTTACATCTGCAGGTAGAACTTACGAATAGACGTACGCAGCGCGTTTCTTTATGTCCCTATCTGTAAATGCGTGTCTCTATGGATGTACGCATAAGTATCGGCTGAGGTCACAACATGACAGTTATGATCCGGGGTTGTGCGTATCATAACTGATCAGTGAGCACTATTTGCTAGCATGATTATATATCGATCCCTTGAGAAACATCGTCGCATCGCAGGCTGTACGAAAGGAGCAAATATGTATTGCTGAGAATGTCCCATTTAGGTTTTCGTTTCGTGTGCGGTACATGATCCGAAAGCGTTCTTTCAGTTGAAATTCGTGAAGTATACAAAATAAAGCTTTTGCTCTTAGGCTGGCAATTAAAATCGTCGTTAGAGAGGATAGAACCAAGACAGAGGCCTAATAAAGCATCTTGTTTCTGTAACGCCATTAGTGCCTACTCTTGGTGTATATACTCGCTTTCCAAATGGCGCTCTATAAACGTTTAATTACAGGCCAATAGTGACACAAAATTATTCATGTAGGATATATAAATTAGAGGGAGTGATAAAAAATGGCCCATCGTCCCAGTCCCATAGGGTGAATCGAAGCTGGCTGCTTCCTGTAAATTTGTCAATAAAGCTCTTATCATCATCCTCATCATAAAAGTCTGGCGTGTATTCTTAACGTACTTCGTCGATCGCTTTAACTTAAAGGTACGGCTACAATTACAAAGGACAATGTACGACCATCAATAATATGCCGAAAACGGTTAGTTTTTACCATCCTGGAACAATGATATTTGTTTAGAACAAACGTCCTTAATCCTGCTTTCCTGTTTCAGGTTGGCGCGTGCTTCTGAATTCACTGGCCGAATCTAATGGTCATGCTTGTTACCCACCAATTAACGAACAACAGCACTAAATGCGGAAATATGAAGACGCTTTTATATATATATATATATATATATATATATATATGAAAAAAAAGACAAACAACTAACCACGGACGCCCCAACGTCATCGTAATGAATATGTGTAATGATAATAGCAGTCTGGGCGCTCTCGCAGAGACACCCGAGGTAGACGTCAGTTCGACCATAGAAACCTTACAGCGCAACAATTAAACTTGGACTTCCTGTACGTCAAGGCGTATGTAATGTATCTATTGTCTTAGCGCTGCCCTTGAAGATTAGAGGGAAGTGTCGAAAATGTTCATAAGAAATGTGCTGCTATGATGTGTGACAGGATGGGATTACTACCTATAAGGAAAATCGTGTAGTCAGAAAGTTCTTTGGGATGAAAAGGCTAAGTAGCACAGATTTGGCTCGTGTTACGCTTGCAGTTGCGTGAAATGTTTTTGCTTTTAATTAGAATTTTATAAAAAACTGAGTATTTCGAAAAAAAAAAAAGGTTTCATCATATATTTGTGTGCACAGCGTACCAATAGCGAGGTCACCGATGTTTTTAAGCTGCAAATACAATCAGCGATTTTCGTTAGACTATTATTTTTGCTCGAGTTCTCATCATATTTAAATATAATAAGCGCAATGAACAGGTGTACGAAGCTTTATTTGAATCTTTCGGGGAAGGGGCCCCATCTGAACCTATGAGTCGACCATTCTACTATCTTCCATCCATTTACCTCATATAAGTCAAGTACGTCAAAGTCTTCTATGTTTAGATACACCGCGTTACCAAACATAGACCAACTCACCACAGAAATGCAATTGTTGACGGTACGATTCCGATTCACCACATGCACGTGAAAGTTTTTCAGAGCTCAAATAACGTAGACGCGCACTTGTTCAGATGGATTATTCACTGTACGTTATGGGTTAAGCTGCCTGAAGGCTTATCTTTGTCGACAATCCGCAAATAGGCAAGCTCAGTAATCAATACGAGCTCAGAATCACAGCTGAGTTTCATACTATGTTAAAGTTAATCACAAAGCCGGTTGCTTCTGTAGTTTTCCTTCTCAAAAAGAATCACACTTGCGCAATGACTGCGCTACGTGAGGTTATGCCAACTTTCCACTCTTGGCCGGCTGTTGACGCTGTATCCATGAAGTCAATCAGTACAGAGACACAAAAGCGCGCGAACACGCAGTTCAGACAATCCGAACGCAATTCATTTCGTACAAATCTACACTGTGTTGCCAATCTTGTTCTTCCTTCAGTGCTAGCTAAGCAATCAGCATCTTCTACAATATGTCCTGTGCGCTCACGAACCTCTTGTTGAGAGGCACCTCAAGTGTCCAATGAATGCACCGAAAACCATCAGCCATCAGAGACAGCGCCATGCCTGCCGGCATCGCGAGGGGCTCTCTTGGCGTCAGGAGAGGGTGACGTCCAAATCTAGGAGAGGAGGTCGGTCCGTATAATGATTAGCGATCCTGCTACGGCAACGAAGAAGCACTCCTCACCGCCGTCAACAGTAACGGCGATGATAGTGGACTTCGGCTACGGCAAGGCGAAGACGTTGACGGCATGTCCTGGCTGTTCTACTCTCGGAACTGGTATCTGTTCGATTGAACGACAGGCAGCTGAAAACACCATATCGAGGTGGATAGCGAAATGTGTTTGCTACCAGGGTTGACCGTCCGCCAGGTTAAGCTCCCGAAACCCTGCTCCTTCTGGGGCTCGATGCGGTCGCAGCTGTAGTAAGAGTCGCGACAGGTAGACCAGAATGACGCCGGCTGACACTGGCCAGAAGGATACACGGGATGCCGGCTTTTGAGAAGAGAGCGCGCAAAGCGACTTCTGTACCTCGTACAGAAGGTCCGAGTGGTACCCTGGCGTTGTCTACGACAGCAAGCGAAAAAGCTTCTGGTGTTGCTCCTCAGCAGCAGCAAAGTCAGAGACAGGGCAACGGCACAACGTAGACTGGCTAGCGAGCCATGGACTCGGGCGGTGCCGGGAGATGGCGGATTCAAAGAAGGAATGGGGGGAGAACCTGTACAAAGAACGGTCCAACTGGGCACGAGGCTGCTAACGAGTGGGACGTCCACAGGGACGACGAATTTCTGTAGCTGCTGTTAATGATGATGATGGTACGCTCCTACCGTGTTTTTCGTCTGCTGGTCCGTGTTAGCTTCTGCTGACTTCTGCCTGGTCCCCAACCCACAGAATCAGAAGCTACGAACGCGCGGAACACACGAAAAGGGCAAAACCAGGCTGGTGAAGACGGCTTATGAGCAGATACGCCAGCAATCGCTGCTGCCGCCGTTGCTGTCAAAGCTATGTAAAAACGCAGAGGACCTCGCCCCTTGTTATATTTTTGGTATTCTTTTTGTTCTGCGAAATCTTCGAGTTGACTTCTGAATCGGCGAAATTCGGCTCTTGCCAGGCCTCTGGACGTCGTTTTCGCCTGGCCATTCATTTGCAGGCTCGCGGGCGGGTTGAATTAGCGTTTACCTGGGATCGCTGAATACGATCGGCTGATGGACATAGGGCAAAGGCGGGCAGAGGAAGCGAGGCGAGGCTGAAGCTCGCCGATAATGCCGTACCCGTGATAAGGTTTTCGGAGTGAAACATGGAGCTGGGCGGCACACTAGCACGCTGACGGCAATCCCGGAGCCGAATCTCTGCTAGCACTAATGCGAATTACGTGTATGTGTTATATATAGACAAGAAATTAAATATGTGATAGGTGGGAAAGCGGGTTTCGAAATTAGCTTTAATCCTCTAGCAAGCAGACAGCTATTGTTACCTGCACTGATAAAACACCTACCCGAGCCCAACTCATCTTTGGGCTGCGAAAAATAAACATTAATACAATGCGCTCCTAAGAAAGGGTGTGCATAGAAAATGGATAGATGGCAGCACGGTTGTTAGTGTATAGGCTTAATCGATTTGTATATGGTTATGTAGTGACTGTAGTAGAATAGCGTCGCGCACATGAAAATGTGTGGAAATGCAGCAGTACATATGGATATGATATATGACCTTACTGTTTGTAGATGACTAAACCTAAGCCCGAGTTTTGTTGTCCCGTCGACACGATAAAAACCGCCAAGCATCAAAGTAGTAAATTTCCCAGTCGACACTATTTCCAACAGCCACGTCAAAGGCAAAAAAAAAGTTAGCTTTTCAACTCACCAGTCCGATGAGATTGGAACACTCTATGAGTTGTCCATGTCGATTATGCCCTATTTGGACCTGATTGCACAATAACGGTCTTTCAAAGATTAACGATATGCAAAGTAAATTGATTTGTACGATAGGGTATCACCGCAGCAATGAAGTCAACATTTTATCTATTAACGCAACTGAATCTACCGGCAAGTACGTTATATATAACTTATTGTTTCTCAAATGGCTAAAATGATTAAAAATCTTCCTGTAAAGTTATACTGCCGAAGCCGGAATATTTACGGTGCTGTTGTTGCCATTTGAATTGTTGGTGAGGTCCGAATTTTACAGCTGATTTTCCTTGTTTGTTAGCGCCCATTTTTGAGTGATTGCCAAGATAGTTTGGCCGTAGTTTTCTAACAGCAATGATATCCGGTAAATTTCTGTCTCTGACCTTGTCTCAGTTCTTTTTTTAATACGCTTAAGTCGTTCAGAAAGCCATGGCAGTTGTTGTCTGTTGCTTCAGTTCTCTACTTTTTTTTTTGCTCTGTACTTCAGCGTCTAATACCGTTGTTATTATTTTTTTCACAAGATCACAAAAAGTACTTTCTTTATCAAAAATTTGTTTTTCTTCCATTCGACATGTCCGTTTTTGGGGGGTAAATTCTAGACACAATTTTGTCCAATGGCATAAGGCTCGGAGACCAAAGAAGTTGCTAACACTATCTAATATTTAACGATAAGTGAATGAAACTTAAAGATGCCTAATACTTTCTGGATCTGGAGGTTTTACTTTTTTCACGTCGATGAATTAGTATAAGTATTGACAGGCATTGAAAGCATATTCTCTAACGTACTTGAGTTCACCTCGTCAGAAGACAAATTACCAAGATTCACGCCACTCTATATGTACGCAGGGTCCATAGGCAAAGCTCCTTAACGTGTTGTTAACGATTGTTGCATGTACAGCCAACAATGTTTGACTCAATCCGATATATACATAAATCTGTATTAAAAAGGCACACATGATATAGTTTGAAACTCTAACTGAGTACTCTATTGTGTAGATTGTTATTTTTGAGCTATATCTGTAACCACCCAACTTCTATCATCTATAACCTACGGCCTAGTAGGGCTATCATGGAGCTTTTGTTTATCGTACATACAATTTCATACGATAATATAGCGATGTTGTATTTGTAAAAAGCGACAGCCTGTATTCGAAAACCCTGATGGTCGATAAACCTGCAATGTAGACGGAAGGCATTTCACAAGCACGAACATTGAAAGAAGGAAAATTCATTTTTAAACAATAGAAATAAGCTTTACTTTTAAGATGACTTAGGATCTACGGCCATCTATCCACACGCAACATGCACTTGTTCCCCTCGATCGATTTCTTCTCTACACTGTTGAGCTAAACGAAATTATATTTCGAATTAAATAGCAAACAAGCCTGCCTTTCAAACTCGATATTCCTGCTGTAATCCCCTCTTAAAAAGTCCACTACTTCTGTAAGGCTGACGGTAATCACCTTGACTCAGACCTCGTGTAAACCCAGCGGCAAACGACAAATGACGGCTGGCAGATATGAACGCAGCGTACGCGCTCGGCGGGCAGTGAGACTCAATTGGCAAATCATTTCCATTATCTTTCTATTGCCATCAGAGTAATAATGGCTCCTCTAACGTAGCCCAGTGTATGCCGTCGTTCTGTGCCTTTTTTTTTATTACGTTCACGCGATCACTCATTGTAGATGTGCAGTGTGCTTTCGGGAGACAGTATTCACACTTCGCACAACCGCCGATGTTACAACCAAGCAATCATTACCTCAATTCAGTATCCATATATTTGCGATTCGTTTCATTTTAATCGCTTCTTATTCATGATTTCCACCATTCATCGCCAACTCCTTCATGACGATAGTCTAATACGTCTTAACCTGTTGCATGTGCGGCCACAATAGCTTTGTCACAGTACTATAGTAGGCTTGATTGGGGGTTGAGGAAGTTGGTTAGCTGGGCCTATCTAATCGTAGTAAATATGAAGCTATATGGTTACGTCTGGACCAGCAGCGGTCACAGAGCGCCACTGAACCAGCAGCTTGTGCTGGTGTAGAACTGCGAGGATAATGACAAAAATGGCAGTAAGAATAATATGTAGGGAAAAATGAAATCAAAAAGCAAAAGATATCTCTACGACCGTCAGCGCTGTCAAGCGCGGCGGCGGCGACAAACCCTTGGTGTGTCAAGCCTCCCCTCTATGAATGCAGCATAGTGAGCGCTCCGATTTTTCGCCCTCTAGCGATCAAGCACAGAGATGACAATGGATCATCTTTGCTTGGCTCTATGCCACTACAACAAGCTTCCAGCTTCGACTTTGCTTTAGCAACAACGACAATAAAAAGAAACCCGACGACCACGATATGCTGGATGAGTCCAAGACTTTCTTTTTAGTCTGATTGAATCACGGGAGCTATGGTCGCCCTATATAGATAACTGGAACAAGATTAAGGCTGCCTCTCACAGCCCCTCCTAAAACTTGTTTTTTGACTTAGCGTTTACCGATAACGCGTAACGGCCGGCCGTCGTTGTAGAGATGGCCACAGCAGCCCCAGTTGTTGTGGGCTGGGTTTGGGCGGTACGAGGAGCAGCACCTATGACTAGGGCTGACTTAATCTTTTGCCGATCGTTTACTAGCGGGTTCGCTTGATTCGAGTTTGGTGCGTCGGTTTCGTAGTAAGTCGTGCGTAGCGCGACGCTTACCTTTTCAGTGTCCAGACTGAATAAGTAGTATTGAATTAAATGGAGGAGAGAGATGTGGGCGGGCCGCGCTGGGTTTTCCGTGCTGGAATCTTTGAGGTGAGGTTTTGGGTGGTCGAAAAAGAGACTCTGAAAGACGCCATAAAAGTCAAGTTACCCTACCTCTTTTAGGAATCCTACCATTGCCGCGGTGTACCGAACTATATGCTAGTCAAGTTGCTTTTTCGAGAGTAAACAAAAGGTATGGCTAGTGAAAGCGTCGTCATCGAAATCGCTGGGGCAAATCGCTTCCGCTAGACCGCAACACAAAATCATGCTGACTTAGTAGATGAGTCAGTCAGCAAAAATGAGATCAGTAGGTAATGTTATCTAAATTGCATGACGAGAGTGATAATAGCTAACATACTGCCGTTTTGCCGGATTGTTTGTAGTTTGGATAATAGGTGATATTATTGATGTTTTCGGCTCAGCATTTGTGGTAGTAGATTAAGTTTGGAATACGTTACGATTGCTTCGAACTTACTACTAGAGTGATCGTCAATTGACAAAAAAAATCTATCTTTTAAAAACAAATTTTATAAGTCGACGATACAGATCAAATGGGGTGGAGGCTGCTTGATTAAAATCATCAATCAAAAAATAGCTTCTGTAGTGCTGTAAAAATTAAACATATTATCTTTAAACCCATATATTTGCATATCAATTACAGTCTATTTTTGCCTTCTCCATAACTTCATTACAGCATCGTGGTGGCTTGAGAATTTCTTGTTGCTGCTGCCTTTAGAAAGACTGAGTCAATGTACAATTTACTGTTAGTACGTACTCCTCTTGAGGGACGCGTGATAAAAAAGAAACATCTACATAATAGATAGTAAGGCAGAAAAGTTTAGTAAATTAAAGTGCGAAATAAACAATAAGCTGGTTTAATATCTGTCTTAATTGAGTTGCGTTTACTGTCTGGCTGTTTGCATCACTAACACACAAAAAAGCTGCGTCCGTAGTAGTGCAATAAGGGTCAGCGGCCGAACAGAAGTTAACTTTATTTTAGAACTAATACACGAGAAGCAAGTTCACTCGCTAGAAAAAAAAAGATGAACTTAAAACTAATCTCCCTGCATTAAATTGTCAGTGGCGTACGCTTAATTTGATTTTAGGGAACTGTAACTACCGTTCGTAAAGAAATGGGAGTTTTGAAATCTCAGTTATTAAGCGACGCGTGTTTTAAAAGCTCTAAATTTATGCCGCGCTCATCTTACGGAACTGTATTCCAATAACGCTTATTTGTTTGTAAAGTGTTATTAGTATGATAGATGTTTTAACACATCGTAAGTGGCTGGGTATGTTATACCGTTGTAGAATCGCCTTTGGCGATTACAACTGCATTGCCCATCGAATTTCCACTATGTATATGAATTTTACCAGCAGTTTTCCTTCGGTGCACAAAGGAGCTTATAGCATCGCCGGTGCGTTCCCATGGAAATTCTGTTGTCAGATTCTGGTATCTTTTGTCATTAATGAATGGTGTTATGGAAGAAAAAAATGGCAAATTATGAAGTGTTACTCCGTTCAGGCTCTAAGCCAAGAAAAAAACAAAAATAAAAACGCTTTCATTATAATTGTAGGGACCTATTGTTTTGCAAGTATATTCCTCGTCTGTGGTAATGAATTCAATAAAACAAATGTTCTTCCATGAACGTATTTCTGGAATCATTCTTTTTTATTGCAGATAAACTACATGTTACTAATTTGTCTGTCGCTGAACTTTCTTGGTTAAAGGTCTCGTAGGAAGCCAGCTGGCGTTGGGAGTACGATATTCGACGCCGCACCTCGTGAAGTCCTCACCTATAGAAGCTCCTGTAAATTGAAATGCTTTTATTCTGATCAAGGGATATAGCTATCATTTCTCAAAACACAGCGGTTTAAACAGTAGTTTTGGTCACCCGCAATTGGATCGTATCACTTTGTCACAGATACGTAACACTTTAAGAGAAAACAATTGTGCGTTTCACCCCCAACGACGGTAAATTACTATTGAATGTTACCTGCTGTTTATAACTGTGCCCACCTAGAGAAATATACTGGCGTAGTAGAGGGGGCAGATTTTCTAATTCACAAGTACGGTACTAATAACAACAATTGCAAAAATTAGAAATATATTTAATTAGATCATAACAGTTACCTGTCTGTGTTCCGTTGCCTAAGAAAGCTCAATCTTGTACAATCAGTCTGTTTAGTGAAAGGATCATTATGGCCCATTATTACCTGTATTACAACGTATGATGATGAGGAGTTCTTGAAGACTGTTGATCAGATGGCAACGTTCAATCTTTAATCTATGTTTCCCAAATATTTTCAGTCACGCTAATCTCCTGAAAAACAGCATCTAGGAAGTTCGAATGATGACGGCCGGAATCGATGGCCCTGCATGCGTTGAGCGCAGCTTAATTTCAAACAGCACAAGAGATACACAGATGTTTCTTGTGCAGTCTCTAGATTTATCCGTTAGAATGGCCAGCTTTTGTCTGATACGCAATATACTCACTGACGAGGGATCATTATATAGTAACAAATCGATTATTCGCTTGAAAAGACTGGGGACTGTACTGAAAGGGTTTCGGTTCAGCCTATAAATATAATATACTATAATTTGCAGGGGAAAATGACATCGCTTATTAGGGGATCTCGTCTCTTTTGGGAATTCAAGCCGACTGAAGCAAACGTACATGTCTGTATATCAATCATTACGACGGCTGAAGGTGCGGAAGGCAATACCGCTAACCACTCACCAGGTTTGTACCCATCAACGACTTTCAACGCAAGAAGACATTATTTGCCTTGGTATTTTCAAAAAAAAAAAAAAAGTATTTTCATATATGGTTAGCATGGTTATAGACTAACCGCGATAAAGTTTCTGGCACAACTTCAATAACGCTAATAGTCTTTAACAAGCCAATGTGTAATTTGTAGGATCTAATGAGCGCCCTGTTGCTCAAAACAACATTCTAGCAACATTTGTCTAAGCACAAAGTCTGCCAGCACTTAAAGGCGTGACAAAGCTAACCATAACAGACGTACCCGTAATGAACAAGAAGGTATACGGAGGCGGACGAGTACAGGTGCGGTATCGACGCGTCTAAATTAGATAATAGGATAAAAGACTAGAGTTGGTTAGAGGGCGCTGGGAAGCGTATTGTAGATGTGTGAACAATACCACAATAGAGCGAAGGAAAATAGTCATTTGTTCAAGTTCCACATCCAGCCTTGAATCACAGTTACACAGTCGTATATTTAAGCAGCGTCAAGAAGCAGCGGATGGAGTTGTAGTAGAAAAAGTATTCATAGAATAATACAGAAACGCGTTTTTTTTTAACTATCTATATCTAGCGAATATGGCCACGAGACTTCCTAATTTTTATTACCAATTATTCATTATTGTTAATGATTTTCAACAGTCACCTTTAGTTGGAGAGACGAAGAAAATCATTTTTATATAGTAGTCGAGTGTCCGACACACGAAATCCATGGGTAATCTAACGCAAAAAAAGGACCTGAAATTCGTAACAAAATATCCGGGCGGTCAAAACAATTTATGGCATCATGAACGAGAAAACTTAGACAGGAAATTGTGCTACTATAGCCTTTTATTGCGACGATATAGATGCCAAGAGTAACTGCTAAAAAAAAAACCTTATTAGATCTAAATAATGAAAGGACGTTTGTGTGATCAAGTAATGCAAACATAAAATCACACCTATGGATGAAATGTAATGATTAACTACGATTTATCAGACATTCTGGGCTGGGCAGCGTGCATTAAATTGCCCAAAAGTCGTCAACATTTAATATATTGGGTGCAATAATTAGGAAACAATGCACAAGGCTACTTACAAGAACGATGAATTTGGGTAAGCTGATGAACGTCGATCTGCTCTATTATAGGCTATCTTTGACGATCGAACAGACATTTACTTGAGGAGCTTTGCCTTTAGGTATGACCGGCCACAAATGCTACCAGACATATTCCCGTATGCGAAAAGGCCATGTTTAAATCATACTATGATCAGTAGAGTTTTGAGCCGCTCGCAACGCGCTAAGACCACCCACCCATTATTTCTATTATCAATAACATACTTTTTGTTGTACAGCTCGTTGCCGGCCGCAACATAAGCGGACCGGATGCCAAAAAAACTTGTTTTTATGGCTACAAAAAAGCATGTAAATTAGAGAAAGCACATTGATACGAATTGTGAACTTGGTTTCACGTTTAACTTAGTGCCTTATTTGATCTATGGAATCTCTACTATGGAATGTACCTGTTTAAAATTCTGCTATGTTCAGAAAAAAAAACTTTTCCGCTATAGTTTCTCCATCGTACACTTGATGAACGTAACTAGTTAGAAATATTCTGCAAAGACATTCAAAAGTGTCATTTAAAGATATACTTTATCCTAGGTCGCACATACTGAGCTAACCTGAGGCAATGTTTTCATCGTATCATAAACACGCCATCTGAACGCTCACGAGCGACCTCTAACGGATCAGGCAGGCTGGCTGGAAGAAACCCGTTTGCCAACTGACCACGCGAAATACTAGAACCTATGCAGTGTATTATCCATCATATCCAGAAACAATCGTTGCTGAATAGTTAGACCTTAACTACATTATTGTTGCTCGTTTAAAACTAGATAGATTGACTTCGTACGTATGTGTGCCTCTCGTGTGCGTCATTTAATCCGCGTGTTTACTTAGGCAGCAAGGCGACCCCCCTATTCAGCCAGAGTGATGGTGCATAATGTAAAAAAGAAAAACATAATTTCTATACCTATAATTGCTTGTTTCCACTTGATCGAAAACCAATGTCTTTATTGAGGAAGTGATATTTGCTTAATAAACACTGTATTTGGAACATAGTTGTACAGGCGAACAAACGGGACGGTCAACAAGTGGTAAGCATTTAAAACAGCCGTCGGACTTCAGGGCGAACCGCATTTGAAATTAATTATCTCTTCATACTAAACATATAGTAGTTATTGACATAAATTGCACATTCTATATATTGTAGCTCCATTCAGGGAAACCGCTATCTATGCCTTCCTTGAGCTTAAACCATCTACGCCTACACGTTTGTCTGAAAAGACCATTGCTAAAATAAATGTCCAATCATCCATAAATTCGAATAGACTAACTTTGGCGATCAATGACACTTTCAGACGTTGCTGGTACGCGTGTCGACCTTTGATTTAGGTTTATCGTTCCTTCATTAAAATACGTAACCTTTGTTCCCATTTTGCCGCTCATTATAGCGCTGCATTGGCACAATGTTTTATGAGGATATTCTAAACCCATAGCAAAGAGCGATTATCGTTTAGAAATGATCCTGGCGCACCGATATTTCACGGGCTTCATGGTAGTTTCGCCTTACATGTCACCTCTCTCCCCGCTCAATTCTATTCGACTGAAATCTAGAGTTCCTTTACCTGGCGCACGTAATTAGAATGTTCACTCAGGACCAGGAATCTGACATGCGAATACCTAGATGCCAAGATGTCGTGTAGCAGAAGAAAATACTATTTACGGGTAAACAAATGAGGTCTCATCGCAGTACAAATGAAAAGAGAAAGTACTCATCATCGTGCCTTAATCGCGCACAGTTGCAGGACAAAGCCATTTAAAGGGCATTTTAGCAACTCGATGGCCTGGCAACGGTGACAAACTGATGAGTGTTAAGTCGATAAGTAAGTAAGTAAGTTAGAAACGATAAGTCGCCGGCTAAAACAAGACAACAAAGAAAGTGAACGTTATTTAAATTTACCGCCCTCAGCTACTGCTCTATCTCTACAAATCAAAGATTAGGCGGTAGCAGAATACAGATGCTAATGGCAACAGCTGAATGGCGGCGTCGCTCAGTTAAAAAAAACACGTCGCCAAAAAGAAAAGATGAAAAATATAGATTTCAGCTAGCCAGTGATATCGTCTTCCCAACGGACTGATATGGCTGAAATTGTCACACTGAGGAAGTCGGCGGCAGAACGTTGTCTGCATCACGGGACTGCTTTGCTTTGTCAATATTTGCATGAGATTCATGCGTCTTTTTGTCATCATCAGCGTCGTCGTCGTCGTCTTTGTCTTCCTGTGCTTCTGACGTCCTTCATTTCTGTTATTTTTACTCTCAGCAGTTCGAGAGAGTGCTTTCTGAATCATTAAAATGCGACGGTAAAGATCGAGTACAGATTCGTAAGAAGTTACCAGTTCAACGAATGAGGCGTCATAGTTATGCTGATTTTACGTGTAATAAATACTTGGACAGCGGCGGTACGAACCAAATCAACTCTTCTTATTTTTTTTAAACTAATAGTTAAACTGAGAAATTACGATGAATTGTACGGTTTATATAGATGTAAAATACTTTGTCGAAAAAGGACTAGGTCCACCTCAGGTGAAATCAAAAAGATTGGGCGTATACGTAAAACTTATTTCTAAATACCCGTGATGGCTTCGACAATCTGAAATCATCTCGGTTGACTTCGGTACTTCAGTAGTCCGAGAACTGAATAGACACACGTATTTGGTACAAAAATAGTAAGCAGACGTGAACGATATTCTACAAAAACTGGCTTTACGCTTACGACCCTCGGAAATCACATGCTAAGATGACTCTTGGGGAGGTTCTCGCCACATTGTTAAGGAAAACAGAAATCTAATTTAATTGTGAATTATCATCACCAATTTAGACCTTTCTCCTAAAAACATGGCATGCTCTATACAACGTTACTTGGAATAATTTCATCCTGTTTGGACCCCATCCTCGAGTGGAGGCCAAATATAATCTATTCGTAACATCTCTCCCAATGCCAAAAGACGTTAACTGGTACGTCACCCAAAAATCCGCAAATAAGAAAAACAACTGATGAATCCTTGCGCAGCTCGAGAGCGTCATCAATTCGGAAGAAACAATTGTTGGAATATAAACACCGACATTTGCTCGGAGGAACATCTAAATACATATTCAGTCATTTCTAACTGCTATGACATACATAATCTATTTGTGCTATCGGAGTAAAAATCCCATTGTCATTACAAAAAAAATGCAGGATGCCCTTGAAAGGAACACTCGTGTGACACCTTGTTCGATAAGAATACTGACAGATTCTATAGATGCCACTTAATGCGATCAATGAGTAGATGTACTTACTTATTTGTTAACTTACGTTAGCTCCGAAGGAGGCGGTTATCCTCGTGTGGTACGAAAGAGTGTCCAGTTCTGTATTTCGGAATTATCGATTTTGAACTATGCGAAATTTGCCTGCTTTTGCTACAAAAATAATACCCAGATAAAGCCGCCGTCCAAATAAGCCTTTTGTCCTTCGCTTACGACTGTTTGAGTAGTACAGAATGAGTACGACTAGCACCTTCAGAGCATAACGTCTAGCCGCGACGGTTGAACTAGTTTCCGCCAAAACCACTAGCCATTAGTACTCAGTTTCTCTCTTAAGAGTCAATCCGAATCAACCCAGGTTTTTACCTAACAGTACTACAGGCTAATAAAAAAAAGTGGCTAGCGAAACCAAATCGTCCGGCCGATGTCATCCTAATCAGGTTTCCTTCTCCCCAGACGGGTTAGTGCCACCCCCCGGATCAGATCTTGCTTCGACTTCATTCTTCGAAATCCTTCGACTACATTCCTATAATCTTGCCTTCGGCGCCCCCCGTCGGGTCAATCCAGGGCATATACCATTTTTAAGCTTCAAATCTCAAGGAGCGGTATCCGCCACAGCCAAGGTCGCATCTGTACTAACGGTGCGATACGCTTGTAAACGCCAGCGTTCGCTGGTGCTGTAATATTGCACCCCGGAAGAGATTTCTCATCGTAGAGACGCTTAGAGAGTCAGACAGGGTTCAGACCGAAGTTCCTGAGCGCGCAATCGGTTCCGACACTACCGTAAGAAGTCTCACCTTTCTTTCTTCGAATTCATGGGTAAATTTCCATGGATACTCTAGTCGCTTTTGCAAACGCCTTGGTGTACTATGCATATTGGGTGTCGAGTTGCATACCCAGGCAGTTTGCCACTTTTACCGGTTTGACTTTTTCCCCACCCAATGTCAATGTGAAAAGATTCGTCCATGTTAAGGTCTTTCTCAGTGCCCGACACACTCTTTTCCGGAGTTCCTCGACGGTTCAAGCTTGGATAGGTACAGTAAACTCGTCTTTTATGCTAGCCGACAGCTAGCAAGCTCTTTGGATTATGCTTTTACCTTCACTTCACGGTTCCAGCGGCAAACGAAAAATCTTTAATAGAACAATCACCTGTTACTTAAACTGACTGTTGTGTCGTCTACGTTGTACATCGCAGTGCATAAAGCTGATAAGTTCAATTAAAACTTTAGGTTTGTGTATACAGATACGTCACCCTTGCATTGAAGTATGCAAGAAGAGTTTTCAACCAGGGTTTGAGTCAAAAACATCTTTCCGAAGCTAGACATTACATTACTCTTTAGCAATTCGTCTATATCACGCCTTATTGGTCTACATCCAAAGCTATTATAAAACATCTCCAGAAGATTATGACCACGAACTATAGTTGTGTTTGTAGTAGGAAAGCCCATTGATAAGCATGCTTTCAAGAAAAGAATCATTTTGGGTCTTTTTTTTAAATCTGTGTTTGTTTTTTATTGAGACGTTATTTGAGTACGAATAGTCGAATTTGGTCTTTGCATAAAGCTTATTTATATAAAGTGCTATACGCATCGATGCCTGCATTGTACTATGGCTATACAAATCTGTAACGCAATGAATCGTCAGTGAAAGACGTTTAGCTAATAAGATCCTGTGTGCTATTAGTATCGTCAATCGAGTAAGTTGTGTGTAAGTGCCAAACACTAATAAATAAATGTAATTAATTTAAATTCAATCTACCAAATATATCGAAATAGAGAGCTGAACTGTATCTGAAAGTATTAGTGGTAAGCTTTACCTTATCTGTTCGACGCTTCTAAAAGCCGAACGGCGTAGATAAATTGTGTTTTTGTGTTACAAGCGCTTAATGAAAGCGCAGCCCTTCTAGTCAGGTGAGTTTCTGTTTGCCCTCCTTAAGCCTGGTACGTCAGATTAACACGTGGCACCGTGTTGTTTACGCGAAGCGTTGTCCACTTTATTGCAGTTGTTGTTGCTCGCCGTGCGACAATTTGTTACTATTTTGAGCGTTGCTAATTTCAAAACGTGATTGAATATTTTTACAATAAACGTGCCTATGCTGGGACCGTGACCTGTCGGAGTCATAATCTAGTCTTTAGACTAACTCGTTAAATCTCCTAACTTTCATCGTGAAATCGTTACCACGATCCAGTGTAATTAGAGTAACGAGGCTAACTGTTCCCCACCGTCACAGGGTACGTACAGACGAGAACGTTAGGCCGTAAGCAGTTACGTCGAACGTGCAAGTGTAGAGAAGTAGACATGGATAGAGCTTTGGAGCTAGTGTGCTCATATTTAAAACTGAAGTTGAAAAAAGCGTGCCTATATGCTAGGTTAGGCTTGAAGTGATCGTAGTAGATGAAAAGAGAGAACTTGTCTATACATACATGCAAAAATTATAATGCAGATAACGATTATTGCACTGAAGCTTATCCGTCGGTCGTTTAGCTGAGTTTTCTGTGGGCGACAAACGAGAGTTATTAGGTAAGTTCAAAGCGATACATATGGGCAAGTTCATTGAAAAGCTTACCAAGCAAGCATGCAAGTGCCGATTCTTTATAGGATCCACATGAAGAAGTGAAAAAAGTAGCCATTACATCGATTTATGTGTGGAAAAATAGACGCTTCCACTGTAGCTAACGGCTGCACACATACGCCAAATAGGGCTCCAAGAAACAACGTCTTGATCTTGATAATGGACTCACATTGCTGGAGGTGCTTAGCGAAGTGTCCACATTTAGTGCGGTCATTCGACGTTCTTTACGTTCTAAATTGAAAAGTTAAAGTTAAAGTGATTTTTCAAGCAAGCACTGTTTTTCCGTGTTACTTTGTCTAGATAAAGTATATCATGGTCACCCCGCGTTGCCAGCTAAAGGGTCGTCAAGATAGTTCTCAATGTATCTACTGTGGCCGCTTGACGACACTAAGTCGTTAGCGATCCGCTAGGGATTCGTGCCCATAAATTAATGAACTTCTAAATGCAAACAGCAAACTTGTTATTTTCAAGTTAACATCACTCGTGATAAACTCCATCCCTACGCGGTAGACAGATCTTCTATCTTTGCATGAGTCGTTCATAACGTTTAATACAACAATGCTGCTGTCCGATTAGCAGATTCAATCTAGTGACGTTTGCCGTTGTTATACAGTGTGAGTAGTTTCGTCGTCGGACTCTCTGCTGAGTGGTTCATTTTTCCCCGACTGAATTATCGAAGGGGAGCACAAAGAAGCCCTAGGAGGAAGCATTGCGGGCAAATCCAACCAATTATCATGAACAATAACAAACCTCACAAGACGTAAGTGCGTGTATTAGCTTACGTCACTGTTCTTTTGGCGTCCGCTGTTACACGCTGCTTGCGCGCTTAGATCTGTGCTCTTTCTCGTACATGTCCCGCATTGAAGCCAGACATAACTTCGTGCAGACGTAATAGATACGCAAATTAACTTTGTCATTGTTAGCTTTGAACATGCGTGGTGCAAATAGCTATACTGAGTATATATGCTGCGGTTGGTTTGATTGCAATTTTATATAGTCTAATCGTTCGTTTGTCCGTCTTCGAAGCGGCGAAATTTTACTGAAGAAACCTTGCCAGTAGTAATGCTTGTTTAGCTTGCAATTGTCCTGACGGTAACAAATACAACACCGTCGGTTGTACTTCCAGCCTTGTCGTCTCGAGGACGTGTTTAAGTTCCCCCTCGACAGCAAGAGCAACAAGCACCAGTCTCACTTAACACGGAGCCATGACCGATTTGCTGTACGCTGAATAATAGTGACTCAGTATTGTCGAATAGTCCACTAACGGTCGTTGCGACGATCTTACGCATAGCAATGTAAGCAAATCTCTCCTGTAAGCACTTTTACTTTACGTAAGCGTTGTCCTTGTTTTGCACCATGCCCGCGATTACCTTAGGCTGATGCCGTCGCTTCCCCAGGGGCCTGTAAAAGCTGTCTTGACAAACTGATGAATAGCCGCATACACTAGGCGTTTACTATCTAACAACAACTGTGGATATAATTATTCCTGCCACTGGTTAGTGCGTCGCGCTTCATGTTGGTGCCTATAGACGCGCACATGGCTTTACGTGCGCCATTTCTTGGACGGACACACTTTTGGTTAAATTTACGGGAAAAAGATGTTGGTTGTACGATGACAGGCCGAGGAGACTAAGGAAGGCGATCGCCCCGTGGGAACGACTGTGAAAGCTTTTGGTTGAATATGCGATCTCCTCTATCGACGACATCATGTACTACTATTATTGTCTAACATAGCTTATATAATGGCTAGCATAGACATTAAGCGCGCGAGGTGGCCAGGGCCACAGGCAGAATCCGAAGAGATAAGGTCGAACGAAGCACTTAAGATAACTACTAGTATACACACATATAATTATGGTAGCGGCACTCAGGGCACCTTCTCCTATAGGTGGATTTTTTGCTTTATAAATGGGTCGGTTGTGTTGAGTATAATAGAAATTTACTTCGTGTTTTACTATTGAACATCTCATGATATGGGTAGTTCGCCTTGGGTGCCTGAATGAATTAAGATACATGTATGCAGTCGTTCTTTTAGCATACGAATGGCAGCGTACAAATAATGGATGCGAGATGATTCAAAAAAAGAGAAATCAGCGTAACTGTTTGTAGTGTGAAAAAAAAAAAAAAAAAAAGAACACTACTGTTATAGCAAATATTCAATCGTCAGAAATCCAGGGACGTTTACTGTGAACGAATAGACTTAGAAGCCGTTTACTTGCCGCTATTCAAGTGATAGGCTCACTTTTATTTACAGGTCGATTCAGAGCGCTCCAACTATCCGTAAAAATCAACAATCCACTTTCTCTCTTAACACGACGAAATCCGAAGACCTCATCATTTTATAATATCTATTATCTTGTGTCCTGTCTTTTATCTTTTTCAGCCGGTCCTTGTTATTTTGTCTGATAGTAATCTGCTTGTACTTTTGGCACTAGTTCTATTTTTCTCTTCTAGATGGGCTTCACCCTCTTTACACTATCTCTATTACTAAGCTATAAAAAAATTTAGTGCGTTGCCAAAGAAAAGCATAGATATACAAAAGGAGTTCATAGCGAATGAGAACATCAAATTATCCGTAGTATAGCATGTTAGAAATTACTTGTAGAGTTATCTAGATAAAGAGATTTATACACGCACACACACACTCAAGGTTTGGAAAAATGTATTACGTTATGAATGAAGTTACCAAAGTTAGTTAGGTTAACCATAAACAATTGTGTCCAGCTGTAGCAGTTCGTCTCATACTATTCGAGCTTGATCTGGCCATTTAAGGGAAGTAATTAGCACGTCGTCGAGCTAATACGGACTCATGAGTGATGAGGCTGAAATGCTCGGACTTGTCCTAATCGACCACTACGCTTAACGTCAACAAGCCGATAAATTGGAGGAGGTCATATGGCCGTATGGTAAGTTCGCGGTCCGAGCTATACCACATAGTATTGCCATAGTTTTGTTTCAGAGAGTAAAAAATATCGACATACATAATACCTTTCAAGCATTCGCACAACAGTATGTGATTCATGAATTGGTATAGGAGTAAAACGGTACGCGCAGGCAGATGCCGATTCTTTTCAAGTGCCTCGTATGTATGTATATATAGATATTGCGATGCGCAAAGGTTACATTGGATGCAGGGCCAGGTCGAAGGATCAGTATGCAATCAATTATCCGCTCTTGCGCTAGAAGGAAGAACAAAGAAGATGATACAAGAAGCTTTCCTTTGTTGCTTCTCAGCTCAATTGAACTACACGAATTATTATCGGGTTGTTATTATTATATTAAATTAGTCAAACGTGACGCGCTTCTTAGAAAACAATTTCTTTTAGCCCCATTGTCTCCTGTGTGTTCGATCGAGCGTTTGATTCAATAGCTTTTGTACTCACGCATCCTCTGACGCAGAGAAATTTTAAAATCAGTCGGCAAAAATGAACGTTCGGAGTAAAATGGAAGTGCATCCTCGAAACCTACTTTATTTGGTGTCCTAAGCAAGCCATACATAATCCGTTCAAGGTGTCGCGTATAATGCAATAACACGACTACTTCGGCATGCACTACGATAAGGTAATTATGACCGATTCCTTTACAGGATTGTTACCGCCGATCAGACGCGGCCTGCCCCCTACAACGTGAAGAAAAACCAGCACTGGGTGGTAAGTTCAGACGAAAGTGCGCTGCCTATAGTCATGAAAAGTTCCCGCAAAAAAGGATACAATTTGCAAATGTTGTGACACGGAAAGTCTGCTATATGGGGAACGGCCGACTCATCAACTGAGCGAAGCTGTACGTTTTAATAACAAGAATAATAAAGTCATAGGGATTTAACAAAATATGCTTTTTTATTAAATATATTGTAATCATCATTATATCATTATAGATATATATGTATATATG
>NW_019213303.1:0-1643 GCF_002532875.2 Varroa jacobsoni | reverse complement strand
TATATATTTTTTTTTTTTTTTTAAATAATATTATTATTTATTATTAGTTTTTGTCATTTCTTTCAAATAACCAAGTCTACGTCCGTCTTAATCAAGCAGGTAGAATCGAGCCACATACGACTAGTTCAATCTCTATCTAAAAATGCCAGGCCGAATCCTGTCTTGAGATTGAATCATCGGTTATAGAACGGAGGTTAACGGCTTAACGAAACGCTCGTTGCAGTCGATATCCAGAATATCCACACCCTATACGTTCGTAATTTTTACCTTCATCAGCAACGTTATTTAATGGTACGGACAAGCGGATTTCACCAAATTGTTAACACAAACAAAAACAAGGACTGTGTGCCCATAACACAATCTTGCGTCAAATACATTATCAGTTTTGTCTGCTGCGATCATTGACACCTTCCGTATTTGTGATTCTTCCATCGCAGAATCAAAATTTTGAAAATTAGGCCCAACAAAAATATTTGAAAATTTTAAATGATTGCAGTGAACAACAGCTTTCAGGAATAGATCATATAATAGATGAAAGCTATAAATTTATTGTCGATATGCTATGACAGTTATATGTTCTTATGCATAAGACAACAGAAGGCGGATAGCGAAGGCATAGAAGGCACTATCGCATGTCTCGATTGTAAATTTCTCCTTCCGTTCGCATAACAGATGCGCATTTGACCCGGCGAATAAGACTAACACACAAGCGAACCCCAGCGAATATCTCTAAGTGATAAATGGGGAGAGATATGTACTCTTAACTTAATTTGGCATTTCTCTATTTAGTGCTCAAAACTTCTTCCAGTTACGTCCCCACATGTCATTCGATTCTGCGCTAAACTGGAAAGCTGTATATTAATAGCTCGTTCGCAAAACCCATGTTACAAATACGGCCCCGGACTCATATTTTGACCCTGAATTATGTTTTGACGTACAAACTAGTTTGATTTGGCGGCCTATCTTGACTTTCAAGCAGGCATTAGAAACATTTCAAAATCAGTTTGTGACGCATATCAGCTTGAACAACGTTGTATGTAGGACAACGCTGGATATTGAACACGGTCGCAGCAAAGGTCTCTAGCATGCGGAGAAGGGGTAGACCTGTTCGAACCTGTAGTATAGCAGTATCATGATAACCACATTAAATTGCGAAGATTAAGAATTCCTTTTCTTAGATTTACGCTCAGCGGCGTCATGCCTTTATTCCGGTCTTTCCTTGAAGGAAGACTAACGAATGAGCAGACGAAATAGACCGATGCCTCTGCAACTCTTTTAGCAGAACTCTTAATGCTTCCTTAAGGGACACAGCTACTCATACACCGTCTTTGCCGTTATCGCTTTTCAGAGGTTTTTTCTTTCACTTTTTGAGTATTATGTCACTGCACCAGATATAGATAAAATGGCTCCTTCGAAAACCCCCAACCTGAGTTGGACGTAGAGTGCGCCATGGAACTGAATTCAGAGCCCTTTTCAATCGGCCCCGTATAACAAACCACTTAAAACGAGAACAGAACCACTATTGATTCCGCATTGGAGCGCTCTACGTACCAATAACACGTGCATCCCAAGCCCCAGAAGCGGAACCGAGCGTTCTCATCGAACTAAATTAGCATCATATACGAAGCGAAATCGGTCTGGCA
>NW_019213302.1:163147-212812 GCF_002532875.2 Varroa jacobsoni | reverse complement strand
CATTTGCCTCAATCGCGATAGCACAGTAGCGATAGGTGATGGAAGTGTAGTGATTTTTAGAGGTATAATAATAATTTTGTTACCATTCCCCTTTTTATCTATAGGACTTCTAAAAATTAATCGTAAGCCCCATTAAATGAGGATTTTTTAATCAATTTACTATTTAATGTTAGTCGATAGTTATTCTACAGTTGAGAACCTCCGTCCCGGCGGTGGGCAGATATCTCATCATTAGGTAACTTTGCGGGCAATTCTTGTTGTTGACGATAAATGTAAGGGAACGTTCTTAAATCTTGTCCAGACGGTATACGATAGCCATTCGTAGCTACCATAGCAGTATCTGTACCAAATATACTATACTTCTCGAAATAGATTTTAATTGTATCTTTAACAACATGTTGGTCTCTCGGTCCCTTTATGATTGCTTTACTATAATAAGAATATTAATAATCTGTTTTTATTAATGTAATATAATTAATAATAATAATCTTAAATAACTGTTAGGTTAGGGAATATAAGTTATCTAAGAGCGTTTGCTCTGTAGATAGCCAAAACCCTAAGTTTCAACTGCTCGTTCCCAACTTCTGACATTTCAAGTCGCCATTTACTATCAAGCCACCAGTATAGAAATTTCTCTGGCCGACGTATCTTTACGTATGGCCGGTAAGCATCGCTCTTGAAGACCGTTCGGCCAAGTTTTGCTATTATTGTCCATTGTAAGATTTCCTACCCGTTTAGAAGACCATATGAAATGTACTTAGACTGCGCGTCTTATAAGCCTGACGGCGCCCAATATGATTTTTTCCTCTCTTTTCTTATGTTGTTCTCTTCTTGACTACTGGATAAGGCAATTAAAAGAAGCGGTACTCGAAAGGGCTGTTCTTCGCTAGAGTCATTAAAAGTATCAGGTAGGTTTTACCTAACATCTCATACTCCGTCCTTTAGCTTTTCCAGCAGCCACCTCGAACTTTCGGTGTCGTTGCACAGTTGTAATGGGTCAATTGCTTCTCCCTGCTTCTGCATTCATACCATGTTGTTCCTGCTTTTAAAGAAGCATTCGGCTTCAGACGATCCTCAGCTGATGTTGAGTTTAACGAAATATCACAACTCGTGATAGTTACCATAGACAACGTACGTTTTCTTCTTCGCTAACGGATGGGCGCTTGGGTAGCACCTATATGACTCTTAGATCTGCTGTTTCGTTAGTCACGGTCACGTTTTTACCCAAAGGCCTAGCCTTTCTATTTGATACGGCAGCTCTGCCTATTTTAGGTTCGTTCCTACAGGTCACACGTATGCCTATTTCGCTGTTGTTCGTCAGGGTTAATAGATTAGCATCAATGAATCAGGCAATCACAAGCTGTCAACGCGTTACGGAACTGCGACACCCTTGTCGAATATTAGCACTAGCGAACTTCTTCACATGGACATAGTTTTGGAGAGCATCCTTTTGTTATGATTATATTCTAGATGTTGACCTGGTTTTTCCAATCAGAGGAATCGCTCCATACCCGGCAAATCAACGAAACAGCCCAAAAATCTGAGATAAACAATGGCTCTTGTGAAAGTTTTTAGTTTCTCTAAACCTATTGTGAGTGTACTCGAAGAAGTATTGATTACGCAACTAGTCGATATCAGGCACCGTCTTCCTGAATAACCGTGATTGAGTTGCGTAACGTATGGGTAAGAAAGCGTTGAATGTTAATGGTCGAGATAGTTGCGACAACGGGCGCGGCACTCTCCAGCTTTTCATTGCTATCGTCAAAGCAACACAATCTATCATATACACTAACTTCACGGAGGCATCACACTTGGAAAGTGTTCATCTCTTATGAATCTCCAACGAAATCCCACAATGACCGCACGGATGATTAATTAATTCACTGATCTACTGATGTATGGTAACTGTGTTTCGTTAGGATGAAGTGAGTCGTTAAGTTCTGGCAGCAAAGATTGCTAGCAGCAACGGAGCGATCATCAGGAGAACGTTTCCGGCTGAGTTTACTTGAGGAGCAGACGAGGCGATCAGGTCCCGACGCGTCATCATGACGCAGTCAATTATATGAATAACGCCGTTCGTTGCTTGTAAGTCGTTGCGGACGAAATTGCAAATGTCCCCGTTCCATTTCAGCCGCATCTACTTGATCGAGGAATATTACAGAACACAAATAAGCTAGTTAACGCTCTAGCCAGTTAACGAGATTGAGAGTAGGGCACATTGAACAGCTTTTCGAAATTTGACTCAGCTCAACCGACAAGTTTGAATTCAAAAATCCTCAATCTCAAACATTCTTTGGCGGATTTCTAAGAAGTTCTAACACCGTCAAAGGCCTATTGCTGTACAGAGCAGCTTTATTTCGAAACGTTCAGCATCAGAATTGACTCGCAGTTGATCGGCTAACAGTGACGATAGTATAATCGCAGTTGATTCAGGTGACTCTCGGCTATCTCATCAGCTGAACGCCCGCCGAAGCTGGTCGTCACCTGTCCTTTAATCGACTTACCTGATCTCCTGGCAATCGTTCGATATCTATGGTTTCACCATTGCGCATCTTAATTCCGGACATTTTTGTCAAATCGTCACGGGTAAATTCTCCTTCGGCAAGGTGTCGGTCCATAACTCTGGCGGCCTGAACGTGAGCTTCACTGGGCAGCTGCACGAGTCGCTTGTATTCCGAGGGGTAGTTCTCGTTGACTCGCTGCCACGCTCTGTTATCGGGGGCCATTAATGTGAAGCGGCTGGTCGGCTGGTCCAGTACCTTATTCCAGAGTCCTTTAGTTGCTACTACCTGCGTCGTACTGGAAATTCAATAAAAGTAAAATATAAAAGCAGACAGATTTAGAGCAGAATGCAGGCGACGCTGTTTCATGTGCTTTCCCAAGAATCCGTTGGAGAATGTGCAGCTTTATTTCACAGAATAAAAAAATATTCTATCCGTCACCGTTACTGCGCTGTTAATGTTATCGTATCTATTTGACGCACGTGAGGGATTCTTCCTTCTGCAGCTTCCATCCAAGCGAATGCGAGGGAGCTCCCAGCACGCGATCCACAAGATGAATAACGCCGTCCGTAGCGGCGATATTCGCGCTGACAACCGATCCGTTCACTCCGGCGCATTCTACCACCAGCTCACTACGAGTGCCTGTAATGATAACGTATACACGTATATTTTAGGACAGACAGTGTGGACCTAGGTAACCAGGGCTAGACAAATAGATCACTGGGGACATAGATGCCAAGGGTGAATGTCACGACCTGAATTGTAGGCACAGCCGGTGGTGCACTGGACTCGACGCAGCACCAACGGAACTCCTGCAGCCGACGTGGCGGTTTCTGCACCGGATCGTGCGAGACCTTCCTCCGTCAGCGTACGTTGCGGTACCAAATGGTAGCGTAACAACTATCCGAAACGAAAAACATCATACATTACAGGTCAACAGGTTGTCCTGTTAGCAGCGTCCATTTCGAGCTATGCTATCGTATTTGGCTATTACTTCTGCATTTGAAATGAGGAAAATGTTTAATTTCTTAGGCAAAATTTAAGTGAGCGCAGCAGCTTCTTATTATTGCTCTGTGCATATACTTGCTCTGTTGCTTGCCACCTCGTGTGACGGTTCGATTGTTTTGTGATGAAATATTCACCTTAAAGAGTTCGGTTTTATTAGATTTGTACTGGGTCCAGACATCGTTTGGTAGGACGCTGACTGCCTGATTCGTGGGCACGAAAAGGGTCTGTGACTTTTTTTCGTTGAGTTCCGCCATGAACTGAGGAGATTGCTTCAGGATGTCCGTGAACAAGTTGAAACGATTCATATTGTGCTTAGGATCCTGCAAATGTATATGCAGATGCCAGTACGTATACACTTATTTTTTTTATAGCTTAATGTCGCTATTTAAGAGGCTGCATATCGCTATACAGGGACTTCTCTAACAATGCAGTAACCGGACTATATCGCGGACAAGCTTTGAAACATACTCTTGGCGGAATTTAAGGAACGGATCATCACAGGAAGTTTGTACTGGGGATATGCGTAAATATCAGTTGCTACCGAATGTCGTCGCGCAATAAGTCCCACCAAAATTATAAACATTTTAACTGTCGAATTTAGCCACATCCAGAATTCGAGGAGGATTAGATTAAAAACCTGATGAATCAATTTACTTAAGAAGGCTGCTTCTGATGATTCTCCAGTTAATGCGAGAATAATGCAAAAATTTGTAGACAGTATCCGTTGGGTCATCACTGCATTTCTTACCAGCAGATTCTCGAATCTCTATTAGTCTTTTAGACGCTCAAAATTCAAATAAGATAGAAGATTTTTACGTCAACAAACCTTCACGTATCAGCGTAATTTTTTTTCGCGGATCTTTTTTTCGCTTTACTCATGGGTTCAATTAAAATATAGTCTGCGTATTTAGAAATGATAACATTTTTCTCGGCGGCTCCTGTCTCAATTGATTATCTTTCTAAATAAGCACGTCTCCTTGTTTCCTACAATGTATATATATATATATATATATATGCCCAGACAGATATGAATAGTTTACAATAGCTTCATGTACAATTCATTACCTGTATATAGGAAACAACGGATTGTGTGATGAGGCCCAGAGGTGAGTTTATAAAATGGATTACCCCATTGGATACGGGTACGTTAGCCAGGATGATACGAGAAAGTACTGAACCTATGCTTGCCGGCCCTTTCTGGGTGCTCTTGATAAGAACTGAAATGTATAAACAGAAGTTAAAAACAATGAAATGCATTTTTCAGTGCCAGATAATGGCAAAAGTTGGAAAAAAAAACGCAAAAAATTCATTGTTTGATACTGGTGACAGCGAGCAACCACGGGTGGAATAAGCTTGAGCTTTGGAAATTATCGACAGCCCTAATTTAATTATCTAGCCTATTGTTAGCATAACGCGTTCTGACAGAACGGCTGGTCCTGCGCTACGATAAATCCATAAGACATAGAAAACAAAGATGTTAAGAAATTGTTTTATAGTTAATAAATATGGGAAAATTTCTATTTGTTCTATCATATATATTAACAAGAGATGAGAATATTAGATCAGGCACGTACATGAACCTAGCGTTTACGGTTGATTGATTCATACGGATCGATGGCATTATGCAGGAGAGCATCTGTGTGTGAATGATCTACGTGCATGATTTCGGGAGCGATGGTAGCACCATGGTTAGAAAGCAATTTTGTCGCGCACTTACGGATGTAGGCTGGAGGTTGAGCTTCGTAGTGCCGGGGGTAATGGAAGTGATTGTCATGGTGATCTCCTGCACCAGTGAGGTCAGCGATCGTCTCATTCACAAGAGAAACTTCGATTCGAGCCCCTTGTGTATTTTCTTCGGAGGTCGAAGATAATGTTGGGTAGTGGTCATTACCAAACTGGGTAGTAAACAAGACGCGCCCGGGGATCACGTGAGCCAGGACGAGGTTTTTAGACAAAGCGGGGATAGGGAAGTTCCCAATGGGTATAAAGAACGTTGACGGGGTTGCGCTTTAAAACACAGTAGAATCGATTGTATACATTAGACATTATCTCAGTTTTGGCAGTTTGTATACGCAACCAATAATCGGCCGACGTCAAACTTTCGTCTTAATTTCTTCGACGATAAGTCGAACGTTACCGTTGAGAACAATCATTGGCAACAATAAAATTACACCTATGTGACAATCGCTTTGATACTGGATAATAAATAGATTTTTCTAACCACATCAAGTTATTATTTAGAAAAAGGAGCATCTGTATCCTTGGTTCATGAGCCCCACAAGGTGAGATTCAATAGGCTAATGATTTAATGTTACAAAGTCAGTTATTCAAAAGGAATAGAAAAAAAAAATACTGCCCCTGTAGTTCTGTGATTTATTGCCAACCTAGGTGCACCGAAGGACACAAATTGTGTACTTCATAAAGTTTTGCCGGACAATGATAAAGCAGCTATTAAATGCCCCAAACATGGGCTCTCAAAGACAGCTTTCTTCTTGGACAAAAAAGATGTTCTTTAGTTTGCTTTCTGTATCCCGATTACCCGCCTTAAATAAGCCGTAGATTGTAAATTTTAGCTGCAATAATCTAAGAGCTCGAATCACATCTCAAAAATGCTGAATATTTGACAGTACCCCGGTAACATCATTGTCTCTGTCAAAAGGAAGTGTCACACCCATAGACTCCAATGGAAAGGTTCCGTCCCTGAATGTATCACTACTAAGTGGCATTTTGTTACACATTAGTTCTTAAACATCCGTGAAGATCTGCACGGAATGAAGTATGTTTCATTATAAAGTGTGTTAGAAATTAGGGCGAAAAAAGTTGTATGTGTTAGTACGCTATCCATTTTTGTATGTTATCTTCCACTGTCTGCCTATTTGATGAATAAAACGGGCAAAGAGTGAGTGATCTGCGCCGGTCAGAGTCGAATGCATCTGTAAGTACCTGCCGAAACTGTCGCGTACTCCGAAATAATTTACTCGCCCCCGGAAGCCCAGAACCGTAATTCCTTTTAACTGAAACCAGCAACGCATCCAACAGCTTAGTTTTAACTGGATATAGGTGGAGAACAAGGCAGACATGTTTAATAAAGGATTATTTGTACATCAAATATTCTTCTAAGACACTGCCGTCCCTTCGTTAAAGCTACTCCACCGCTAGACAAATCGAACTGGACGGCTGTTTTTATACAAAGTAAAACTTGTCGTCTTTTACTAACCTCAGCAATCTTGTCGGTATTTTGCAGAACTTCGTCGGCGCTTGGAAACGAGTTTTCGAACGTAGAAAAATTTGGTACAATATCAATTAGATAGACGGTAATGCTTTCAGTCGATCCGGGAGATTTACGAATGACCAACGCCTCATTCACGTAGAACCGCTGGAAGGATAAAGACAACATTCGCTGTCAATACAGGCCACTTATCATACATGTGCACACGTCCCAACACGTCGAGGTAGTTGCTACGCCTAAACGTGACTATTGCTTTTGAAGTATCGACACTAACTTCAAATGAACTTTGTACCAACCGAAGGGTCCTCTTTGTAATGGCTGAAGAAAAGCTTTGGGGCGCCTTTGGCAAACGACGACTGCTCATTGGGAAGCTCCTTTGGTTGTATTCTCACTTGAACTGAAATGGGCACACAGATATAATTCGTAACTGAAATGTTCCTTTTTCCATTAACATCATCTAGCGATAGCAACAAAAATATGCAAAGCTGGCAGTAGCTCGTGGTGATCTTTTGGATGCATGCATCCGTTGGGGCATGACCGTGGGCAAAGATACTGTTTCGATGGTAATTCACAGCGTTTCATCATAATTTTAATCGAATTATATTCCTTCGTTTTTCGGTGTCTTCAGCGTATTTTCTCTCATGATCTCTACGAAGTCCCTTTCGTTGTGTTGGCTACAGCGCTCATGACCCTTTCCGTTCCATGGCTGGTACGGCACATAACGCCACATTTGAATCCTTCTCTTCATTGCGAAGTACATGTAGGCGGTATATTTGGTTGCTCTAGACCCTCGTTTATTTAGAAACCCTTCATTCGAAGTTTGATTGCTGAGCTCGATCGAAATAACTGTGAACGGTGAATATCTATTATAATGTAACATCGGACGCTAGGGTAGATTCCTATATTATATGTGTGATGAATAGAGTGTAGTACAAAAAAAATCCAGGGAGCAGTTTTGAGATGAAGAAGGAAAAGTAAAGCAACATATATACAGATATGCTTATACCTGCTAAGAGCTCCATGTGAGCCTCTCTTGCGTGCTAAGCGTGAGTTATTACCATCAGTTAATTCACTGTCATTTGACTGATCGATTCCTATGTTATTAAGCGCCTACCGAAAAAGTTGCGTAGCCATGGCTTCTTGGAGTCATCGCCGCTGAGTTTATCGAACTTGTTCCTGTCAAACTTATCGATGGCCACGTTCGTGGGTGCAAATATCGTTATCTTGCCCTCTTCTTCGAGAAAACTCAACCATGAAACGCCGCTCACCCGATCTCGGAACTGCAGTAAAAACAAGAGCAGGCCGACAAGGCATCATTAATATCCTGTTGTTCATAGAGTATAGGTATACGTATGACGACTAGTTAAACATGGATCAAGTAGCCATGTAATTAAAATCGGTGCTATTGCATAATAAAACAGCTAATATTACGAGAATATCTCTTTAAATTCTTATTTATTACTAAAAAAACTAGAAATACAACTGATGTCGGTCGAGTGATCATGATCTGACTTCTAAATCGGACCGTCAGACGTTGTAGAAGGCATACGTCCGCTTCAGAAAAATATGGCACGACTAGAACCGGGGTCGTGGGGTGATCAAAATCCGGCCAGACAAACGTTTTGACACGAAACCAAATAAATGACGAATAAGTGGTATCATCGCATTCTGTTCACTGGAAAGCAATAGCTACCTACACACGATGGCAACAGCCTAAGCATCAAATCCCACACTGACTTCACACACAAACACTGCTCGGGTGGGGCTCTAGGCGATTAATTAGTGCTTCAGATAGCTTCCAAACCAAAAAAAGAACACTACTGAACTACGTGAACGAATGTAGCGCCAGCCATGTATGCAGATCCAGTTGTATTGCCAGCGTACCAAGATGGACAAGAGTGCCCATGAGCCTATCATGGACGCAAACGCCGCCATGTTCATTAACCAGCAGTACTTTTACCTACATAACTTGTCTGGAACTTTTTGACCGCGTACTATTAGTAGATAAAATGAGATAGATATTGATATCAAATCTTTGGTTGTCGTCTAATGCGGTTAGAGGATAGTCGGTTTAAAGCTAAAGGTATCTTCTAATGCTAAGAATTAACGTTTAGTGATTAGTCTTTGTCTTTCTTGAAGATGAAAGCTGTGGTACAACTAGTTCAAAAATACTGGACAAGAAGCATCTCAGTAGAGCAACAGTTCGCTAGAAATAAAAACATTTTCATAATAAAATTTGGGAGGCTTTGGACTAAAGGGAACGTAACTATTCTAGCGAGGCTCAAATGAATAAATAATTTTTAGCGAAACAAAGCATAAACAATGAGCTCTTTATCGGCTCAAAACGGGATTCCGGGAATCCTTCCGGCGGAAACGAAAGAAGCCACAAAGTGGGTTTTTCGCAAAAAAAAAGTCCAGTAGAAATGAAATCTTCTAATGCATTTGAAATTTCTTATTTGCGGTACTATCACCAGCGAAGAACCCATCTGAAATGTACCGTTTTTATAGCCAAGGTAGGCGATAGCCTGCATCGTCGTAGCATATTGGGGAAGGATCAAGCGAAAGAATAGCGTCCAATATAAAGGAACAGTTACAATTGCTTCCGCGCTTTAGAGAGTCGACAAGTAACGTAGCCTATTGTTCTGTCGATTCTCTCAAACAGGCCCTCTGCAGCGAGATTAGGTTGGATAATACGTACCACAAGTATATAATTGTTCGAAAACTCTCAATCTATGAAAGATTAAAAGAAGCGTATCTAGCAAATAGCAGAATGTCATCTTTGCTTGTACGGATTGAGAACTATTCTCTCGATCCGTTCAGTAGCTCTGGACAACCTAATATACGGACCGCGTACCATTCTAAGGCTGTATCTAGGTGAAAATCGATAATGCTTCAGTAGAAAAAATGTCTTCACTCACAGCAGGCACATCCCCTGCGTCACTCATGAGCAAGCCGGCCACCACCTTCTCGATTCATTTTCGCATTAATGCTAAGTATTTCTTCGTCAGAGAAGCATCTAGGAAGGTAAGTTTCTCTATCTAAACTAAGAAGCAAACGACACCGATCAAATGTTTTGTCGTCAGGAAACATCTGTCCTTTTTTTACGACATATGACATGTATCCGAGGTCCTTTTAAACAATCTGTGGCCTAGTGGTGTTTTCCTCGTTGACGGCTAAACAGAACTAAGAAAATCGTTCTGAACGCCGCCAATTGATTTTTTCTCCGTTGCTGTGTTACTACGTGTCTTGTCCTATTTCGTGTATGGCCTTTGCCTGCGAGTGTCCCTTCTTCCTCAGAGGAGGTTTTGAGAAAGATGTACGTGATTCTTGAATAATTACTTCTTAAATGTCTCCAGGAGCTACAAGCCTCGTCAGCATAGTAGAAGGAGCTTTCTACGTTTCGAGTTTTGCGTCCGGTATTAACTCATTAGGTATAATTCCATTAGGCGAACGGCTGTTGTTCAAACTCCCTAAGATTAGCGGGCAAATACGTTACAAATAGCAGATGCCCTAATGACCTGCATTAAATGGGGTTGGCAAAATATGTTTATGTCTTTACCCCATTACTGCGTCACTTCCTTCTAGTGAAAGGGCACAATCACGGACTCTTGAGTGCTCTACTTTTTCATTTGACCATTTCGTCCATTCCACGATGATCTGCTGTACTGAAACAAGACCAATGTTGCAGTGAGAACTACGGGAAACTTTAGTATTATTTTTGCGTGAGATAAACAAACGAAAGCCATGAAGTGCTTCGCAGTGACGACGTACGGGCAAAGTGTGTCGAGCATTACATAACATCAGCATTAGAAACAGTCCCTAATTCTGTTTATGTTCCGTAAGTAAAGAAACGAGTCCCAGACGCTCTCCGTTCCGTCGGGTTAGAGTGATGATACTAATGTTCGCCTTCGCCGAATTCTCGTTTTATCAGATAGGAAATAAACGTTTTATCTCTTATGTAGATACATTTTACGAACTACTATCTAAGTTAATCAAGTCGTTTCTTGAAAATAACTAGCGGCGGTGAAGCGTCCATAGCTGTTTAAGAACAAGCTATAGATTTCAGCTCCTGTTTTTACTTTAGCTACATATGGTTCCAATAGTTGCAAACGTTTGTCTATTCTTTAAACACGATCTGCGTTTATACTATGCAAAGTCACGAAGCATCATTTTTACAGCATGTAAGTTCCATTTTAAGGAAACCGAACGTCTATTGTATCTAAATACAAGCTTATAGGTACTATAGAAATAAGTGTGGTACGCAAAACTGAGACGTCCATACATTTGCTTTTCGGTGCTGTTCTCCATAATGAGCCGAATAGAAACTGGGAAAGGGAAGCAACAGACCGTAGTTCTCATCCGACGGTGGGTCATAGCGTATACGTGAAAAATCAGTTATTACAACAATTGTATTTACCTTTTCCACCACCTCTGCTATTACCATCATCAGCATGACCATCACAGACAGATCGGTGACAATGGTGAGCAGGGTCGGAATCTTACCAAACACAACGTCCGTTCATTATAATGCCCCTTCCTATCTTGTTTACTGTGTGTAGCGGGCGAGTCGGTGCACTAGTCACTATGCCGATATCCTGCCTCAGAATTCGGCTTAGACACCGCTATGAAGCAGGGCTGCACGACTGCCCAATTATCTACTCGAGGCCTAGCTTATGTGATGTGAAATATGTATAATATAATTTTTTTATATGACTCATTATAATCTTTTATTTATTTCAAATTTACATTAAAATTCCGTTGGTTTACCCGTAGACGCAGTTAGTAACGGCGTAAGTACGTTAGCTTTGCTACACTAGCTCCCTCTTCGATTACTTCGGCGCTCTGTCGTTAACGCAATTCAGTATCAGTTCGATTCATTGGCTTTCTGGTCTTTAGGTGGCGATGCAAGCCATATTATAAGGTCATTGAGCTGGAGTAGCAAGCGTCATGTCAACGTTATCTCGATAGGTACGGTATATTATATACTGGAGTAAATATTATATATATTATATACAGGATAGAGGTACGGACAAGAACGAAACGCTAACAGAAGCGTTTCGGTGTTGTGCTAAAGCGCTCGGGCTCTGCTCCCCCGCTGGTACTTTCGACGAGCTGTTGCAGTAGTAGTGATTTATTTATCATCACAAACCCAATTAAACAAGGACGCCATTGAGTACAACGCTAATTCCTGGTGTGTGTGTATGTCGATATATAGAACAATACAAATGAAGGGGCTCCAAGGGATGCCGCCAACGTTTTTGAATAGTACCTTCTATCGATGACGGCGATTCGAAGCTGATGAAACAATTTCACGTGGAAAAATATGGACGAAACGCACAATTATCCAGGACGATTCTTGGCAAATTTCATAGCACAAATAATCGAGACAATTATATCTACTAGGCTACTATATAAATCCATATGTTACGCAAGAACGGTTTACTTGCGGCCTCTCGACTCCTCTTGTCGATAGCATATTGACTGATGCCAATTACTATTTTCCTATAAAGATTCTATTTTCCCACGCATTCGGGAGGATCTTGGCAAATATTGCGACTTTTATTTAAAACAGGACAGAGTACCTGTGTGCCGTCGCGTATCATGTGATATAAGAGCAAATTCTATAGAAAACGCCGATGGGTTGCAGGAAGAAGTCCTGCAGAATATTTCGTTCGTTTTCGACAGCTGACGCTAATTTTGTGGGGGAATGTAACGTCTATGCCCCGACGGCAACGACAAAGAGAGAAATTTAAACACGCAATTAAAGTATATGACCAAATGAAATGTTTGTTGAGGTTTTTGGATTGATAGTCCCCAGTTATCACTCGTCTGCTGATCAGAACGGTAACAATTTCGAATATCCACGGTAGAAGGATAAATGAATTTTACATAAATTATTTTGCTATTTAAATATTAAATATACATACATATTAACTAGTGTGACATAATCTAATCCTTCCAGCATGTGTGTATATGGAGCGCACATAGTGCGGCATCTTAATCTGATCTTTTTTTCTATTTATAGCGTTCTGAACAACGTCTGTTACGTGCTATTTCTAACTGTCATGTTTGTTCTATATAACTATCCTTCACTGCGATCATAGTTCCAGTCCAGGAACTAGCACAGTCAGTTGACTATTTTAAAATATATCTTAATAATTCTAGCGATATCAAAATACATACAAAAAACACCAGCGGAGTATACTTTTGGCCCGATAGCAAGCCAAAGACCCAAAAATGCTTAACGAGAACAAAAGGTGCAAAAAAATCCTAGAAAGATTAACCGTGTAACCCTATCTAGACAACTCTCACATCGAAACCCTGCCCTTCAAAACAACCGGTCCGGTACTTGGTTACAAAAACAAGTCAAGACAAATCCAAAACGGCCGTTCGATGGGTTTTCGAGCCTTTTAGATTTAAATCCTATTGATGATTGTTCGGAATACTCTACAGAAGAATTTCTCGGATTTTTCAGGAGCCGCACAGAATATTTGCGATAAAATTCGCCGTTAATTTCGGGCAAAAAACAACTTTGGTAGAGGAGTTCGTCCCGCGGGAATATATTCGATAAAAGCTGATCTTTGTTAAAATTATGAAAAAAAAGCGCTGCTTTGGCCTCACCTGTAGAAAATGCAATTGAATTTATAACAAAATGGCTTCACAGCTGAAAGTACAGCGATATCGTTGTGTATTAAATATAGACATGTGCAATTCCTTCGTTGAGGTGAGTCCACCTGTATTCTAAACGGGAAACCTAGTGTTACTACTAACTTTACAAGCCGGAAAAAAAAGAATAAACATAGATAGTATAATGTCTTGGTTCAACCCAAACGTATTGTTTGTACAACTTTCACAAAACGCAGGGCTATACTGCTTTAAATATTCGGCATCATCAGTTTCGTTTCAGCTCTGAAACGGGGAGCGCGTCTTCTAAAGCTGGCAGTTTGGTTTGCCTTCTCTTATTACGGCTTGAACAAACAGTAACTTATCGCATTGATCCTATTAAGATCAAACGCTCCGGATAGGCACTATCCATAATATATAATATGTGCAGGGAAGTTACTAAGGACCGCATTTTTCTTCGGATGAAAAGCGACAGATTTTATCCGCCAGCTAGAAGAATTCCCATGCGGGAATAAATCGCCGTCTTTTGAGGCGAGTCCAGTTATCGGGCGTACGATCATCCGAATGAATGTGAAAACAGGTATCGGCCTGCAGAGGAGCGACATACAGGTACTTGTGCCCCTTTTTTGTACGTGCACATTTGGGAACAACCGAGTCAGAGTGGCAACAACAGGTTTACTAACAAACCAGAATATTGTATTGTCGACGGCCGACGTTCAAGCACTGATAGAACGTTACCGTTTCAGAACTGGGTGGCATGCTACACCATCATAATTATCTTACCTAAGCTATTGACGAGATAGGTATACTCGAGGATATGGACTGTACATGCATATAGGTTTATTATACAGAAATGTTCTGAAAGCTCTTGCTATCAAGCACTTGGCCGCTCTGTTATATGTTTTCATATATCGATAAATACGTTTGCCACTGTCTTGCCTACGAGGTTTAATCTGATCTGGATCGAGATGGCGGAGTTAAAAACGATTATCTCATCGCTTCTGATAGCGACTGACGCTGACCGGCAGGCCGAGCTGTTGCCCCCAAAAGCAGTGTTGCCTTCTCTCACGAAAAGAGCCTCATTAGAAGGTTAGCCTACACTGCTTATTCTACCAGTAAGGCCATAGCATAGTAAGACCAAAGAAAAAATGTTGTCTTTCTAACAACTGGAGGCACAGTTCGTAAAGTTCTCTGCCTAAAACTCGTCCACAGCAATGACCTTTTTGCTTTGATTTTTGTTATCGATCCTTTTCCCTCCGAATAAATTCAGACTCGGTCGTTTCACCATCAGAGTAACTACAGCGCGAGCTCTATTCATTCGTTCGTTATCTGCGTCGTACAGCCGAATATATATATATATTTGTGTGTGTGTGTGTGTGTGTGTGTGTGTGTGTGTGTGTGTGTGTGCACGTTTATTGCGTGCTATAACGGCACGAGCAATAAAGGTGTTACTCTTCTAGAAGTAACTAACACGCTTTTTTGTCGGCACGTAAAATATTGGCACTATCACGGAACAATGGTAGGATCGCGGAGTTCTTTCTCTCTTTTAAAGCGACCTGCGCCTCGCATAACTCGTCTGCGACGTAACGCTGGTCCGATGAGGTGGCGTTTCGTGTATTGGTGTGCTTAGCTTGAGTTATCCTAGTACTCACGTTTTAAGCGGATAGCTCTGGCGGCGGCTTGTGTCTGAGGGACGACCTCGCAGAAAGATAGGTAAAGTTCCTTGCCATAAAGCTCACGATTGTAACATTGTTACATTCGACATGTCGGTGCCGGATACAATTCCATCTGTATTTGATTTTCTTATCGGCCATATTATGTTGTAACAACTCTAGTGCCACCATAGCCCAGCAACCATTACGAGTAACCCGTTTTTCGCTTTCTTCGTACACAGACATTATGACCAATAGCAAAAACCCGATTCGCATCATCGCGTACTACTATACGATACGCAAATGTAGGTAATACATCGGTAGCAAATTTCATTATTTCAAACGTACGTGTTAAGCGCAGGTTTATTTTGATTGATTCTGCCAGCACATACTACAGATCACGTTATTGACGTAGTCTAAACAGTCTGCGGCAGTTCGGGCCCTGTAGATGTTTGTTTTGAATTTTCTGTTATTAAAATAAAGAGTTATATGCCTATTCTGTTAAATTCCATATAGCTGATACCGATCACCATGTCGCCAATAAAATATTTTCATACTGCCAACGGTGTCTCGTCTGCTTTAGATCAGATAACACTTATCGAATGTATAATTTGCCTTTCGTCTCCATAGACTGTAGTGGCTGGAAACGAATTCGTTGTCTCGAAGTTTTTTTTTTTTTAAACAAAGAGAGCAAAAACCGATGTAGCGTGAAGTTACTAGACACCTGAGATTTTGCCTTCGCAGGCTTCAGTTTTATATTACTCCAATTTGTTCTATTTTTAGGCCATCAATATTGTTTCTAAGGGATCCTACTGTTCCTATGTGTGTGTGTGTGTGTGTGTATGTGTATAAGGCTGTCGGCCAGGAGACCAGCAAACTTAACGCAGATCTTCATCTCGGACAGCTCGAATAGAGATAGAGATCTTTGTTGTGGCATCTAACGTTGTCACCGCTTTTTGTCGTCGAAGGTCCGCCTGCAACCAGGTTGTGCCCATTAGTTCAAAAATAAGAACGACGAAATACAAGGTAGTAATATGGAACACATCGCTACGGACAGAAAATTAGAGATTTTTCGTTAATGCTGCCAACCAATACCAAGCGTAAATTTATAAAAATTAAAAATACGATGCCTTAGTTATGGAAAGAGGCAAAAAGTTTCATTTATTATCTAGCTGAGAAATATAAACACCTTGAACCGCCTACGGTAGTTGTTTACTTAAATTGAGCCCTTGAAATTTTAAACCTGCGCCTTTACTATAATATTTGATATTAGTTTTTTTTTTTTTACTTCAGTTTTTTCGTGTAAACTGTTAGCCTGATAAGTGATATGTGAAGTAGCTAACTTCACGGATTCGATAAAAGCTTCAAGATGATTTCATGATAATTCTTTCGTTCGTTCTTGTTCTTGAGTTCAAATGCGACATTTTCGATTGATCAGTACGCCGGACTTCACTTAGAAAGCGCTTAAGATGCTCGTGAGTCAACCCAATACCTATCTATTTTACCTGCCCCTATCCATCTGCCTACCCCAAGGTGATATCTTCACCTACTAACTCATATTTAGTATTCTCATATATGCTAGAGAATGTCAAATGAAGCCGTTGTCCGTTTTTCAGCTAGGACATATCCCAATTCCTATCGTAGTACAATGCGGGTTGGACCGTGTCAACTGGCTTGCCGAAATCCCGATATAATTCGTCTTTATATGCGTTTCCGCCATTTCAATTGCGGTTTTCAGGCTGTGCTCGAACCATTTCGTTCGAAGAATGCTGTTACATTATGTATATAATTGAGAGTTACGAACTAGTCATCGGCTTATGTCGCTGAAGTTATATTCGTAACCGGTTGCTCAGTACGCCACACGAAACTCAATGATTTTTCAATTCAGCTACTTTTTTTTTTTGGGTACCCAACATTCGACATGTACCAGTGACACGCACAAAGGAACACCGCGGTGGCGAGCAACGAAATTGTGCTTCTCCGTTGTTGTCCTATTTCTGCGTTCTCAATGGCTGCCTGTCTGCCCGTGCACGCATCAGAGCTCACCGACCAGCAGCAACGGTAGCTACAGCGGAACGGCCGCAGGAAGTAGCGAGGGTGCGCAGCAAATCTAAAATAACTATGAACAATATCACAGCAACGACGATGTAACAACAGCACGCAGCATCGACACAGCACGCCAGCTCACTGGCTGCCAGATCTAATGACAGTCAGCTTAACATTAATCGCAGCAGCGACTGGTATAACGCAACGCAAAAGCGGTGAAATACACGAGTACGTGTTAAGCGTCAGGTTATGGTAGAGCAAGCAGTGTCGTTCTATCGATATACCAATGGAATATGCCCCATCGGTGGACTTTTTGTCTCGAGTTAATCCAGATGGAACTGGAGGATCGTTGAGTCCGGCGCTGGTGTTTCGGAGCAGTTAAATTGAGTCGGTCAAGAGTGTTGTCGACTTTATACTTAATGGCTTCGCATGGCTGTCACGCACTGAGTAGCCGAGGCGGCTTCACTGGTAACGACGTTAGAATGAAGCGCATATACATAGGGAAAGACGGGCACTGTGGCGCTTCGCAGTTAGTTTTTGCTGTTATTTACTGAGTCGTCGTCGTCGTCGTCGTTGTTAGTGCATGTATTGAGGAGATTCATGAGGATTCATCAGCCTCATCACAGCGAAAGCCTGAAGAAGAACCGAGTGAAGCTTTAGTCGTCGTGGCGATGACCATTAAAAAAGCTAAGATCGGCAGTAAAATAGCAGAAGCTAACTATTTGTAACAGCAGCCATCCGGGAGGACCAACCTACGCCGACACCGTCAACGGTAGCAACATATATAAGTAGAGGGCTGACCGAGGAATGAGGGCGCATCAACAGACTGAGGGACCTTTGCTATACAATTTTCTTTTGGTGTGTGTCTGCTTAATTATCTACATGCTGAAATTAACATAACATTTGACAAATTCTTTTGTTTCTTAGTTCCTAACCAATTACGGTAAGCGAAAATCGCGCCGAAATAGTTTTTCAGCTGACTTTTCTAAAGCCAGCTCTTCTGAATCCATCATAATGGAACATATGGGCGTGTATGCGATGCATCAACGGTAAGCTTTCCATCGTCGGTTATTGTGAGGTTTTATTTTGGATTATTAAAGTTCGTTGTTTTATTTCTACGCCAGATAGGCTAAACGGACACAATGATATGTTGTTCATGTGCAGACGATCGTTTTAAACTATAGATAGAATTTATTGTCGTAAATCACAAACAATTAAATAGACTGCATGGACCAAGAAAGAACTAGCTTCTTCCAAATAGGCGAAATCGCCTACCTACCAGTTTGTGTTCCGGTGCTGCCGCTTTAAACACACCGGCCTGCCATATGGTCGAGTTGTGCTGTACACATGTATTGAGCTGATCAACAATGGTCGTTCGGAGAACGTTACGAAAGATTGGCCTTTACCGGTGTCGTATGCTGTCTTCGGTCATTAAACGGTCTTCATTGCAGTGTAGTACTTTGTATTCGAGCTGTTTGAGATTTACTAGATAGTTACCGATGAACACGAAGCCTTGAAGTACTACGGGACGGTGTTGCCTATCGGTTAGGAGAACGCAGTTTGGTCGACACACCAAAAAGTTGCTGAGAAAAAGTTATATGAGTCGTTTTGTAAGAGTTTCAGGCAGCACTTTGAACTGTGGTAAGCGTATTTTTTTGATGTACCGTAACACCTTGGCATTGACGCTTCACTGACTGACTATAATTTTTGCATCAGTAGCTGCTCAGAGAAGAAAAACAATCAACCGAATACACGATTCAATCGAGGCAGACATTCTGTCCAGTTCTATTATCTAAAATCTGATCCTATCTTTACACTCGTTGTCCTAAAGTGGATTTAGGCTCTCAGTTGTGGTTCAAGGCAACACCTTCAATCGTGCTACAGGTTTCTGCAAGTACAGCAACTACAGATTTTACCGGCTTGTAAAACGGGTAATCCAACAAAGTGCACAGATGGCCATATTGATAATGCTGCCAAGAAAAGAATCGGTTATCGATGGCGGTGCCTAAAGTTCAGAGCGATAATAAGCTCTATTTAGCTAACTCGTTCGTTCACGACGGATTAATTTATTTTGCTAGTATGACAGCTTAAGATCAGCGAAGTTAGTCGCTGAATCGCTTTATGTAAAATGGGCGAGATGGAGTCGCAAGAAGTTGGTTGATCCCCGTTATTCAACTTACGTTTCCGATACTGTTCCTTCAGTTTTTTTCCCAGACTCAAGGGAATTTTGTCAGATCTTAGTAATATGATGTTGCAATTGCTTTTCGAGACTTTACAGATTATCGTGTACCCCAAACTTGTACATTAGGCAAATAAGTTATCGATAAAAAGGAGGATAAAATAATTGTTGAAAGGATTAGAAATGTTCGGATTGTGTGCTAAACGATCGTTTGGTATTTCAATCGATGACATCATCGCCATTTTTGAAAGTCGTTGCGCTCGATGAATACGTCTTTTAGTCAAACTCCTTGGATGTATTGCATTGACTGCCGATGTTCTCCCACTGGAAATCTCCATACTATATTTGATAGGTCGCAACCGCAATGATCATTGAACAACATCGGCCGGGTAGGACAGCCAGCTAGTCGTGGTGGAATACAACCCCTTCGACCCTTCAACGATAATGGTGACGATATACAGTAAAGGAAAACTACGGTACGAATTACGAGTAACGTGTTGCTGCGTCATACAACGCCTCTAGGCAAAGAACAAAATCAGAAATTTATCTTGCCGCTCTCTAGTGTAAGGCTGAGGTCCGTAAGATGGATAAATAGCCCACTTTTGGCACCGTATCCAACCTGCCCGGGCATTCGATGCTTTTTCCACCCGGATGACATCAAAGTCACGCAGCTCAAGTAACTGAATCGGATCGACGAAGGTACCGTTTGAAAGCTGATATTTAATAGCAATAGATGTGCTAACCCTTATTGAAATGTCTTTATTCAGGGATAAATTAGAGCGCCGTCTTGAAAATGAGATATTTCTGTTTTATTACGATACAGGTACAAACTCTGCCCAGACCCATAAAGAAAGCTTGCGTGTGCTGTTTATCGTCAGGATGCACCATCAAAACGCCGGCCGAAACGATGATTCTGTCATTTTTATTCTAGAAATTTTCACGTGAAACGTAATGGTTGACCAATTCCAAAAAGCGTCTATGAAATTGTTACGAAGATTGAACAAACCCAGCTACGTGGGTAGTTACGACATCGTCGGGAAACAAAACGTACGCTAGCAAATAGTTTTCAATTATTTGAAAGAAAGCTGTCTACAAAAAGAAGTGCGGCATTTGGGTGTTACACCCGTAAGAAAATCATAACAGCCGATCATAATTCGATCTGCGAAACCTCACAGAAACACAACGATGTCGTATCATTTTTATACAGGCTGATTACGGGTGATAAAAAGTGAGTCACATAGAACAATAATGTATGGAAAATATCATGACCAAAACGAAGAAAAGCTTCATAATCTGTGGAGTGAAAGAAGCTGATGCTACAGGTTTGCCTGAAGTCGTGCACGATGGGGCGTTGCTACCGCCTGACAAAACGATTGATTCCGGCCGCTCCTAGCAACAGCTGAAAAAATTACAACGAGCCATTGAAAAAAAAAACAAGAAAGGCGTCGCCTTTCAACATGACAATACCGAATCTTGTTGAAAAATTGAGAGGACTTAATGGAATGTTTGGCGACATCTGTTGTATAGCCCGAATTTCAGTCCGACATCTATTTCTGCCTGGACAGAACTTGCTCAATGGAGCTGATTTAAGTTCGACGAATGGATGCCCAACTCTTCGCTGAAAACCACAGTTGTGGTTTCACCAGGAAGGTACTGGCTCGAAACGGCCCATATTATAGCAAATATTTGCTTCAACCTTTTTGCCAGCCTAATACGTATAGCATCTAGACGATAGATCAAGGGGATCTAGGGAACTTGCCAGTAGAACTAAATAGTGTATGTAGAATTTGTTGTCTCTGTTGTTTATCTAACAGATTCATGTTAAATTGAACGTACGAGTCAATTTCCCAACAGAAACAATGAAAATCGACTCAATTTGCTCTAATCGTGGCTCCAACTCGAAACCGCCATTCAATAGCTTCCTTTTAAGCAATTAACTTTCTCCTATGAACATTTTATGTCTTGGCCGCTACTACAGAGCGGACATTTTATATTACATCGTCAGCGACTATTTAGCGACGATTCGGACACCGATTGGAGACCGTTGTCAGCGCTAGAAGTGTGTGTTGAGGCAACAAATGCGAGAGCATATAGATGATGTTTATAGGCAAATGTGAGACCAATGTACATCTATGCGTCTGTAGATAAAAAAAATGTCAATGTTTCTATTCGTAACTACGCTTCGGTATCGCTTCGGTTATGTGTCAGCCGTCACTACTGCAATCGCGGATATAGGCCACAATCGACTGACTGAAGACATCACGTGTATATATATATAATCTCTAGTTAATAATAAAATCTAAACTCTCGATGTCCTCAATACGGGCTTGTGTCGGCTTCGAACACAACAGTTTATGCGTTTCTGCAATGATCACCGACCGCAGCGGTGGCATCATTACCCTATATCAATATCACTCGGTCCCGCAGATACATCATGGTCCGTTGACTGCTTTCTATTTTAGGGATAGAAAAACCGTGTAAGGCACATAGGGCATAAATATGACCATTTGTAAGCATATCAGGCCGTTATTTTGTGCGAAATCTACTGGTCACCGGTGAGTATCTTCGGCGTTATTGTAATCCTTCAACATATGAAATTAGGGAAAAACGGTGCTCGACGAGAGGTGGCGAATAATCAAAAGGTAACGGTACCCGCCAGTGAGGTACTCGTCAGAAAAGGAAAATAACTGGTTTGCATCGTGTGTTCACAGCCAACGCGATGTTAACAGATGTTTTTGGTCGTCCTATAAAAATCATCCCCAGCTGCATGTTTATAAGTGGTGCACCTGTTCTTTTAAAAACGAGGGCATCACAAGATCTATAACATCTTAACGTGATTGTTAATTTAATAAGCTACGAGCATTTAGTACTGCCTATTTGATGTATATTTACTTCTTAGCCAATGAAGCCTCGTCCTATAGTGACTTATCTATGTACATGGTTCATACAAAAGATAGGATAAAAACAGCCAAACATCACATATAAGGAAACCGAACATGGACTCGGCTATTTGACAAGGTGACGTATCGCCTCAGATTACCACGAGGCGATATTCTCATCTGGGTTTACCATCTGGGTAGGATTGTACCTCTTTTATAAGTAGACTCGTAATAGAATGAGTCACCTGGAAGGGCCGTCTCATACCTAACTATTCCACTACTAGTTCTGTTCTGCCTAACAGAATCACCGTTCTAAATATAGGGCCGGTCTAAATGAAAGGCTTAACTGAATAGCGTGCCTATCGTTTCCTAAGCTAGTGATCTAAATGCACTAGATTATACGGTGCACGTACTCGTTTAGCCACTGCCTGTACTAAGGGGCGGCGCGTATCTACGGTCTGTGAGAGCAAAAATTGTAAAACAGGCCTCAGCGTTTTACGCCCATTGATTCTGTTGCTTGTTACTACAATCAGCAGCTTCTCTCTCGTTGTGTCATAGAGCTTTTAGCAGCACGATGGACACAGTGTCCTATAGGGATGCCCACTCGCGTCTATGCTGCACGGCGATTGTTGCTCGGTAAGCTTTTATCTGCTTTTTTTAAAGGGTACTATTGTTTGCTCACTCGTCGTACCGTCGGCCAGCTCGTTGCTCTGCAGATGCTCGTTTTCTCTTTCTCTCACAAGAGACGCCGATTGTTGATAACGCTGCTGAAGTTCGGTTTGTCTGCTGAGGTCTGCTCCGAAACGTTCGAGTGAAACTAGTGACGCTCTACAAACGGAATAGGCTCATCAGTGTCACGGCCTACTTGGCACAGTTCAGCTCAGTTCGTACGGGAACAATTCTACAGGCACCCGCGAAGGAAGGTTGCAGCGCGACAGGGCGGTTCGATGAAGCAGCCAGCCAGTCATCGTCTCTCGTGTACACATAGATGCACAGGCGCACGCGCACTCAACAGAACAAATCGAGCAAAAGTATAGAAGCGAACGAAAGGACGAAAGTGATTCAAAAGCTCAGGATTTCGAGAGAAAATGTGCTCCAGCTGCTACCGCCCAGAGGCTGTCGAGCGGGTCGAGTCCGACGTCGACCCTTTGATACTGCTGGGAGCGATTCCCAACGTGTGCCGACTGAAGTCAAGCGCATAGTAGGTAACGAATACCTGACTGTCCCCATTGGCTGACGATTATTGGATTGTTGTGCTCCACGTCGGAGTAGAACACACGTTCGTCATGTATAGAGGCCACAGAAACAGGAATCGCTACTCTAGCGCGCCCACTCAGAGAAGTCGAACTTACCTTATCTCAGGAGGGCTAAAATCTGCAGCATTCGACAACGGTCTTCCTATAGCTGTTAATGCCGTTATCGATCTATTCCGACCTCTATCGATATTAGCATAGGCAACGAAAAGCTCGATTCTATGGTGGATAGAGGCAGAGAAAGGAAAAGTTCAAATACGAAGTTCCCAAATAGTACAGTCACCATTTTTGTTAGCCACCGCATTCGAATTTTATCCCTATCACCATCATCAGTATAGGCGGTCACTAACAAACACTGAGAACGAAGAACGGCCGGTCTCCGGTTTGCCGGGCCATGACTTGCTCGGCAACATGGTCAGAAACAGTCGATATTTAAGAGAATTTTTACTAGCCGTACCTAACGAGTAGCAATCATTACGGATGCAGGGCCAGCTAGAAGTAGCATGCATCGTATGCGTCTCTGTAAGAGAAAGAGCAGATGATTGATATCGGCTCATTCCGAAGCAAAGATGTGATAAGCGTCATGTGTTTAAAGGTAACACCAACGACAACACCTAGTTCTACCTATAGAAACCTGGCAGCTCCTCCTTTCCTCGTCCGTAGTAGGACGTGACACTCTCTGGCGCGGATATGAGGTCAGCACGCAGCTAACATAGCACAAGCGACATGCACGGCACTCTATTGGCGATGCCTATACACCGCAGTCTAAATAAGCCCTTCATTAAATAACTAAAGTATAACAGTCGGGTCATTAACGTTAAAGCGTTCATGCGTTCAGCTGTTCTTTGCTCGCAGATATACACTTTTAAGGTGTGTTTGATTACAATGCGCCATAATGTTAAAAAATATCCCATTCCTTATGTCTTTCGACGCACAAAACAAAGGCGGACAGAAGAAGAATGCTAACGACAAGAGATGTCATGGGTTTGATTGCCGCTCATTGTAGCTTGTCCATCCCCTTCTCGAACCCCAGTAGAGATACTGATCATTAGCGACTCACGTTTGTTAGAACGACAGACTGCTCAGGCGGTTTGTGAGCCATATGCAAGTGCTGTTCAGAGCGATACGATGAAAAACCCTTTAAAAAGTTACCACACGACAACGTTATCTCCGTCCACCTGCTGTTATTACTAACGCTTAACTTTCGTAGAACTCTAGCTTAAACCGATTGTCGGCTAAATTGTCGAATCTCGAAGAAAACGATTTGAATGAAATTCAATAATAATAATAATAAAGCTGCGCTCCTAATAAGAAGGAGATTAAACGGGGAACCCTGGGCAGGGCAATGAAGAAAAGACGACAAAAATATAACGGCATGTGAGCCAAATTCCGCACGTTCACATGCCTAGATTGAGTTGAATCGGCCTAGTTCCTGTCTGGTGCGATCGTGCCGCGATAGGAGCTATGCTGGGGCCTTGTCACACTAATAACCTTTATACATGCGGAACCTGCGAAGTAATTGCCTCAATAAGAACAAAAGTAAAGCTATGGCAAAGCCTACGAAATAGATTCGCCAAGGTGTGGGCGAACGAGAACGAGTGAATCGCCTGCCAGGCAGCATATCTGTATGTATAATAGTACATCGAGCTTACGAAACGGTTGAGAACGCTTATAACATTTCACTCTGCCTGCGATTAACTGGCCAGTCGCTCGGTGGCCGAAGCCTCTTCTAAATATTGGTAGTGGTAGTAGTTTGTGGCCGACTGCCCGCAGAGCGCTAATATTTCCTGGCCACCGTAAAAGCAATCTGTCTCGACACTGCTGTCATCGATTAGTTACGTCCTCGACAGAGGGAGGCTGAGAGGGATATTTCTACTTTGGCGTTTCAGCGTTGAGATGACCTGCTGCTTCAAGGCAGAGGAGCGCTTCTTGAAGGGTAACGTACACACGCTAAAGGCGTATGTACGTATTTAGAGCTACTTTCCATTGCGGAAATAACCTACTACATCAGCTACAATGTGAGTGAACACATATCAAGCTCACTGTGGGCATCACGCTGCATCGAGCACCGATCTCACATGGATACGTTTACCAATACACAACGGCTTCCTGTGTTTGTCTATCTACGGGTATTTTTGTTGCTGCTGCTGCTGTTGCTATCGTTGGCTCTACTGACAGTCGAGAATCGGTAAGTTCGCCGTGCTGGTTGCACCGTTAGGGCCGATGTTGATTGGATTGACGATGCACCAACAGCAGCCAAAGGTCTAGAACCGACATGAATATGTCTACTAGCGGGTAAAAGGCCAGAAGGAGCTTTCTTTTGTTGGTTCATTTCTAAATCGGATTTGTGCTCCGGCACCTTCCTCCCGTCGCCCTGCCTCTATCTGTTTGTCTCTTATTTTCCGTCGCATTTCGTTCTGCCTACCTTCCGTGTGCCTACAATGGCCACGTCAAGCAAGACAAGTCGCGGCAACAGTAGCTCACAGTCATCTCCACCGCAGCCGCTAATGTCAGGCGAGCGAAGGCGGACCAAGACGGCTGCTTATTTGCCGTGAAGCGTGTAACCGATAGACGATGAATCCGTGCCGCAAGAAAGCACCACCCCCGGACGACCTCCAATGGGCATAGCTTTCGTAGTAGCTCTAGTCGTGACAGCTGATGTTGGTAATGACGAGCGTAGTCGGCAGCTGCTGGAGCCATGAAATTGACGACAACGGCTACGAAGTCAGCGAGTCGAGAGTTACTGGCGACTTCCAGAAACAACGCACTCTAGACGGTTGTAGAAATCGCGAAACGTGGCAAAGCTAAAGCGAGCAGCCCGACACAAGAGCCCTGCACAAAAAGAAGCTATGACGACGCTACAGGAAGTTACGTGTGGCACAAAAACAGCGATTCACGACCAGTGAGAGACAAAGCGCCACTTTGTCATCGCTGCTGTCGTCGTCTTTGTCAACTGTAAAAATCGGATTTTGGTCGTCGCTACCAACTCAGACGCACCACAAAAACACAGCAAATCAAACTTAATCGAACATGAAGTACAGGCGGGACCATTTGTCGTTAGAAATCATGTTGAACCGTTTGAGGTGATCTGTTCATTTGTGTTTCAACTATGCAATCAACCTTATAGTCAACGGTTATATGACAATGATCTATTATTTAGGTCGGGCACCTATTCCGATACATATATTGCGATAGTAAATAACGAAATGATTGTTAGTTAACTGAAACAGCGCGACCAATGTTTTTACTCTAAGAGCGGAAGACGCTCATCTACCAGTTTACGTAGTTATTTAGATGCCTTGCCGGCTTCCATAGCGCCCGCCTCGACGCTATGGATCAGAATAAAGTGCTGAATATTTATGTAAGGGCCTATATACAAAGGAGTCACGATAGCACGGTCAATAGTAAAAGCAGTAACGGTAAATGCAGTATAAATTGTATTGGTTGCGCGCACGGCTATTTACACACAGACCCCAATCATCGTTCTGTAGACAGTCAGCCGTATGCAACACGAGTGTAGTGGTTGATACACAATAACAAACAAAACAATTATGATGAGTCGTACCTTCCATACGATTTTTTCACGTATGCACGACGTTCACTACTCGGATATTGAAGTACGGCCGTACGTTCGTAAGCCGTACATACAAGCTTCAAGCTTTACGGGTGGCTGTGTTCGAAGACTCACCGTTCACTACTTTCCTCCATCGTTTATGAGGTAGTGTGGTCGTAGCATTTCATTAAACAGCGCTTACAGTTTAGGTGGAAAAATCTAACGCTGCTACTCTCCGCTTAGTGAAATGGGCATAAAATTGTCGACATGATGATAACGAACGTTCTTTATAATGAGATAGATAGGAACAATGCGGGCCGTTCTTATAGGGCTTTGTGATTACGACGGAGGTTAGATAATTAAGCAACAATTAATATGATATAAAAAAAAAAAGCAAAAAATACGTTCTCGGGCAGAGTTTGTCATAAATAGTACCAGCCTACCCATGCGTTGGATGTAGGGCTTTGCATCGACTTGTTACACTGCTACGTTGTTAAAGACGGAATAACAGGTAATATATATTAAAAATAACATCATTCGATAATAACAGGAGCTATTACAGTGGGTGTTATTACAGTTCTTGTCTACCAAATATACGCGCATAGGGTAACAATGTAATTGCAAACTTCCGATGAGTTTTTTTTCAAACTATCTGAGCAAGGCAGGTACATTGAGGAAGTTGTTTACATATGCTCATGTTTACTCAACGTTACTAGCATCTATTACGGTTACCGCTTTACTTTGAGATGTAAAAGTCTTAAACTAATCTGAATTACTTTTCGCCAAATCTGCAAATATTAAACAACGTTAGTAGGTGTAAGCTCGCTAAAAAGTATCACTCTACAGGCACAAAACTTTTACACGAAATTAAATTTCGAATTGGTAGCAGGCTATAGGTCCTAAAAACCCAAATGACCCAGAAGAGTTCAAAGAGACACAGAAGTCTACAAAAAAAAAAAAAAAAAAACTAATCATTTGGCCTTATTTGAACGACTTATGCAGCAATTGTTCATTCAAAAGAGCCATTATATTCTTATCGAAAAAATCGAGCGTATCAAAAGGGGTCTTCACAGCCATTTTGGCGCATCTTTGATGTCTTTCAATTTGGAACTCTATTGAATAAAGTCTTCTGATTTTCCCCATGAGGATCTTCTCTGGACTTTTCCAAAAACCGTAAAAAAGGTGACAGTGGTGTAGACTGTCGATTGCAGGTAAAAATGGAGGATTTAGTCCCTGTGATTGGGTTCGTATCGTGTGAACATGATATTTTTAAAACGATGCGTTATTTACCGCCACAATTAGTCTGTTATGTCGCTATAGAAGAACTAGCTTTCCTCTTGCATACTGCATAAAGACGGGCTCGTCAAAGCTTATTTTGTTGCTTCGTTCTGTATACCTAGATAGATGTATGGTTGAGTTAATGATGACTAATTTAAATGACTACAATATAATTTAGGGTGTCTAGCCGTTTCCGTAATAGCGCAGTAAGTACCACGTTTGTCGGCGAAAGCTAAACACACGTTCGTTCGAATCTTGACGTTTCTGGGACATTTCTGGGAGCCAATTCTCTGACCCGGTGCTTCAGTAGCAGACGAAAAACGCAAGCATTTTTTTTCTTCTTAGGGCACGTTATTGAATATTGCGTCGTGATTCCATTTGGATAATATCAACCATTTTGATATTAATGGTCACTACATGATGACTACAGCATAGCCATCACCCTGATCGTTTATATCATACGAAATAGAGATGTATCTATTTGTACGCCGGCTTATTTAAAGCTGTGTAAATGTATCACTATTAACAGTATCATTCGGTACTCAAATACGGCGTATTTTCCGTCTGGCGTACATACGCGCCCGGAAACTAATTGGCGCCGCTGCACTGATTTAATTAGTATGATTTTGTAGTCTGCTTCTCCTGAGGCGGATCTTTTCTTGTAAACAAATGTTGAGTAGATATGAAGTATCAATACTTCACGATCAGTGTTACATACATTTAGTATTTTGGTCATAGCGATCGATGAGGAACGCAATTGAGATTGATGCTAATTGCTTGAGGCAAGTGATTTTCAATAGTATGATGACAATAGCTTCAGCGGAGCAAAAGCTGATCCCGATATACGACCAGAACTATATCTCAGTGATTTACTCTAGTTTCTGAACGTAATCGTTCATTTTTTTTTATTTTCCAAACAACTCTCATCTAATTGCAAAAACTATTGCTAATATACGTAGACATTATAAGTAATAATGAATAGTTGTTGATGCTGTCAAACTTACTGCAGAATAAGTTTGCCGTATCGTCTTCGACTGTTACCTGCGGCTTAATTGGAATCAACGATGTAGATACGAACGTCTGGGATCCAGCCGTTAACATCGTCGTCAAAATCTGAGGGAGGCGCCGAAGACCATGTTATTGATGTCGCTACAATCCAACGGAACTGAACTAAGACGGATACTCTTTATGATTCACAACCGTCCAATGCTGGTTTCCTATGCCCATCTATGCTATTTGCGAGAGATTTTAACCAGCTCTCCATGAATTGGTGACCAGCTGACTCACGACCCCCTTAGCGTCGTGAGACAGCGGCGGTTTCATCGTCCTTAATGCCATCGCTAGACATTGGCGCCCAAATATGGCTGACTATCGTACGGTGATCACGTTGCTCTAGCCACTGAAGTGCAGCATGTGGCACAGGTTTTCCGCCGAGAAACTCTTGGGACACATAGACACAGGTATCGACGGCGACATGTGAGGAAAAACAGCCGACTAGTATTTAATGGCAGCCGCGGCAGCTGGGGCGAAGACCCACAGCAGACGCATACCAGTTACAAGAGCGATTGGTTGCGACTGTATAATCATCACTAACATGATCTGCGTCCTGAGCACGGGCCTCAGAAGCATCAGGATCATCCATAAGCGAACACCAACAGCATTATCAACAGAAACAAACGCAAAAAACATAACACCAGCAGAAGTTCTCACAGCAGCAGGCCAATCGACAACGACAACAACAGAGAGTTCTGCGGCCATCTGAAGGCTGAGTACAGGCAACAGCGGCGGCGGCAGCAGTGAAGAATCGTTCCTTCTTTGGCGATGGACGCGTAGAAGGTGAGAGCCGGTAGCATTCGCCGTAGGGGCGGACCTCTTGCTTACCTATAAATAGTAAGAACAACGGCCAGCCCAACGCACCCCAACTATACCCCCGCTGCTGTTGCCGCCATTAGAACCGCCAGCTACCGACTGATGGCAGTAAGTCAAATTAATGCAGTGGATACATACACAAAAGGAATAAGATCGGACTTAGGTCGCAGCCATATATCAGCTTCTGTACTAGAAATAGTAAAGGCAACGACGATGCCACAGGGCAATGTCGCAAGCGTCACCACCGCTTCAAGTAGCGATAGATAGACATGCGATAGTATTCTAAACGGGAATTTTAGGGGAACGGGTACGTGTAGGTCGTTCTTTTTGACTACGTTACAATTATTTCTGCTGGAGTTCGGCTGGCGTCGCCATTGCTAATCGTGAAGAAATACTGCTCATCTTACACGGGATCAGTAAAACAAACGTAACTTCAGATACATCCGAATGACCATCAACCTTTTCATCTGCGCTCCCCAGTACGCGAGCACGTTTAGCTACTATTACGGCGTAAAAATATCAATTCGTATTTATAATAGTCTATATATAACACATACGAAAGCACATCTACTCTAAAAAAGTGCGAGAAGAACAAGCATCACCAGCAAAGGCAAAGCAAGCAGGCAAGATCTTCAGGAACAGTCGTGCAATGGTGGCTTCGAGGCGAAGTAGCCGGTGCAGCCTTTAACAAAGCCATCGCGATATATGATCTGTATTTGTTGATAGTGTTTGATTAATTACGGTGTCTCTTCTCGACGCATAATGAAATTGATAAGCGCATATTGATGAGTCATGATGATAGGGATCATAGGGAGTTTGCTGCTTTATCACTTGGGAGGTGATCACCTTATATAGGTAAGCCAGGTCCTACTTTATTTAGCCATGTCTGTTTTAGCAGATACCTATTGATACTAGAAATCAGGTATTGACAGCTCGCGGAAGGCGTATCACACAGGTTACAATTCAAGCATACTGATTGACGTTTCTTGATACCTCTTTTCTTCCATTTGGTGTTTCTTACACTTCTCGTTGTTAATTACATCGAATTTCACGAACCGTGCTATTGTTGGCCATTGATCCTGAGCACCATTTAAGATGTCGGCGTACTCGTTTTGAAAGAACAACGCAAAGGCCTCGTAAAAGTCCTATCCATAATAGCTGGCATATGAAGGTGGAATGAGGAGATGAAAGACCCGTCCTTGCTAATCCTGACCAGTTTTAGTCCATTTTACATTTGCAATGTTCTTCTGACTCGTTTTCTGCCATCTGGCCTTTTTTCCCTATACGAACACCGCGCAAAAACCGTTATGTACGCAATACATAACAGTACAACGTTCAAACAAACAAGGCTTGATTTTGCCAATGGCACCATCTATATTTGGCCTTCGGTGGGTAGCACGCCTGTTGAAAAATAGGACATCCGACAAGATCACTTGTGCTTGTTATGCGTTCCTTTTATGAAACAGGCTATGCAACATGAGGTGCCGACACTGCTCTCTCGTAGACCTTGACCTGTTGATTTACCAGTTCGTACCAGTTAACACTCAAAGATGCATACCCTAGGTATATCAGCGGCTCTTCCGGCTTCAGAGCTAGCAACGATCAGTACGTGTGTTACAGGGCTGTATATATGAGGCAACACATGGAGCACAAATCCTTGATAAGTCTCATCATTTTATAACAGAAACAACAAATGTAAAGGGCGCAAGGTCCACCATCAAAATAGTCCTCGTTAAAAGACGCCTTCTGTGTAGTTGTTTATGCGAAGCGGGCCGTGTATATTTTTTCGTGTATTTTTGACAGCGTATATATTACTATTGTTATTGTTCGAAGGCAGCATTGCCTAGTTTCCGCATAGCCTCAAAATTGATTTTATTAATATTATTGATTAACAACAACTGCGGTCAGTATAGGACGCAGAGATTTTCACGACAAGGCTCAAGGAAAGGCCTGACACAGAGAGAGAAAGTTCAAGCCTATTCTTTTTTTTTGTTTCTATGTAAACAAAGATCCAACGAAGACGTTACAAAAACTGAACAAAGGTGTTTTTAGGTCGGTTGACCTAACCTAACCTAACCTCAATGAATGAACATATGAAAAGATAAAAAGCACTGGTTGATCATAGAGTAGTAGCACTTAATGCAGCCATGTTGCAAAGGCAATAATGCATGAGATTATCTGATACGCAGGCATCGATTTAACTGATTTGTCATCGTCATCAACGAAGTAACTAAATCTTAAAGTAAAGTTCTGTAATCGAAGTCCAGCTCTCAGAAGTAGAGCTGAACTCTGCCAAACTGAAACGTAAAGGCGAAGAAGGATTGATAATACAGTGACTACTGAAGTAGCATTTTCTTGTTGTTCTTATTATAGTTGAAATAGAATTGGGGATCGCGCTACACGGTGCAGACTACACAAATCTATCTCACAAGTTAAAATTAGCAACTTCTGCCTCCATCCGGTAAAATCTGTATTGTATTGGTACAATCCGTTTATGTTTGTAGCTTCAATGATGACGGCGACGTAGATGATTACAGTGGCCTTTATGCCACGATGGTTTTCGCGTTACTAGCAGCACATGGCGATACCCCCGCTCCTTAATTGGTTCAAGCACTGAACAGCTACCTTCTCCCAACAACCAACGAACGTTTTGATGCAGCTAGTAAAGAACGACGAAAAAGCAACGGGGGCCTAGTAACAGCTAGGCTCAGTCGTGGTCTGTGAGCTGTTCTTAGGTTTTAGCAGGGACAAACCATTGGGAGCGTCGCCAACCCAATTAGCCCGTGACAGAACCGATAACGCGGGCGGGCGGGCGGGCAGGCGAGCTTATGAATAAGTGCCAAGGAAAGGCAAACACCTATACATACTGCATACTGCAGACAGGGCGTGTCCACTGAAATACTTCTGTCATCGTTACAAAATAAAATAACCGGCTGTTCTGGTTATTCTTTAGAATCAAAATAAAGCTTATTTTCTGCGCGGTTTCGGATCGCAATCATGTAATGCCTGAACAGTGTTTCGATTACTAACTAGAGCTTCGAGAGGGACTGTTAGGTTGGAGCTTCAGAGGCCGCAAACTCTGAGTTTGAAGGGCAGTAACAACGGAGGTTGGTCACAGGAGACCGACGTGCTGAGATCAAGAAAGGCACCTGGCTTACGAAAGTCCAGAGCGGTTGGCGTGTTTAGGAAGGACAACTCCACCCAATCAGTCAGCCAAGCATGTGGTATAGCCTTCGAAGGCGGGTTAGTTTTCGTCTTTACCTATCCGGGGGTGAGATGGGTGTCGCCCCGTGATCGAAAAAGCCTCGGCTTTTTCCGCCAGCCTAGTCACTTTAGTCCATGTCGGCGGCCACATTCTACTGTTATACAAAAAAAAAAAGGAACGTGTCTGACCTATCGAACGCAGGACACTTAAGAACCAGTCTCATACGAGCACTGGTTTATAGATCGAACTTTATTGGTTTCGTGATATATCTATATGTTGGCTTTCTCGTTAATGAATTAGACAAATATCATGACAGTACCAATTCGAAGCAGACTTTTGAGAATTATGACGATTTATGCGATACACAAGAAACCACCGGGGGCCTATCGAACTCTGGCCTTGGACATTGCCACTCTACGTAGTTTGGGTGCTAATCTGGATACAGGTTAGATTAACCGAAAAATACTGCGATTTGTGCCTCTAAACAAACAGCGCGCTCTGTTATGTGGTCTTCCGCCGTCTTGGCCGACAACAATATATTGTTTATGATACCTAATAAGAAAAATCATTTGTCCAAATAAATTTTAATTAGCGGCATCTTCGTTAACGTACTATTTTATTAGGCAACCTCTCTTTATGCTGCCGTTATCGCGTTTGCTACAATGCTACAAGAAAAGGGGGTCCACACTGCGACCCAGTTCAGGAATTTCTGGTACTTGTCAGACAGGACGCACACACACAGTAACTACTAAGTGGATGGCGTCAACGTCGGAGATAGATTGCCTATTTTTCACATTGTCTCATTGAACTTTGGCGAAGAAATATAGGCAAGGACAAAACATCAAGGAAATAGTGATGATGCTGATCGCTCTGCAAGGCCGACTTGTGGCCAATGTCAAAAAATCTCGGCACAAAGTACTTTAAAGGCATATTTGCCTGTCGATCAAATGAACCTCCTTTTATATCTTGGTAGCAATGTCTGTCTAGGTGGGAATCGAAAAATGGCAGTTAGTCGCGAGGATTTAGTTTATACATGAAGAGTTAAACGTAAATAATACTTACTATACAGATACTGCACATATTATTGTGACACTAGCTATCAAGCCATTGGGTGCCACATGTAGCATATATATGACTTGAAGACGAATCCCTGTGACTGAATCCGGATTCAAAAATGTATTTATTGTCATTGTTCTTAAACCCGTTATTTCAAAGCACGGAACACATTTGGATTTAACTAATTTCAATATCTGCACGCGTTCGGTTTCTCCGCTTGCTTTTGCGATCGAAGAGCTCGACATAAAGTCACTCTACAGCATTGCGACCTGAAACCATTATACGGACTTGAGAACTACAGCAAGAAATATCGATGGTGGTCTTCGGGGAACTCGTTCGATCTCGTCACAAATCTTCACTTTTTTTTGTTTCAGCCTGTCTCTACACGACATACTGTTATATTATCTAGCGCGCGTGTATGTGAGCCTCCTAATTACTTCCAGGTCGTCACTCATTCACTATCTGTGTCACGTCTTCCGGCTCGAGTTGTCGCTACAACGGCAGTAGACGCACCATTATTTCCCGTGCCCATGTATAATTACTGTAATAAGAAGCACGCTATAACAACGAGCCTGGTGGCGTCATGGCGAACTGCAGTGAACAAAGCAACAAAAAGGATTGATACGTAGCACAAGGAACAGCTTCGTTCGAATCCTCCCTTACGCGCCTATTTTCGTGTAGCAGGTGGCGGTAAATTGTCAAGGTATATAATATATATATAAACCGCATCAGTGAGTCTTGTTAGCGGGGCGATGTCGCCTAAGGTAATAGTCATTATTGGCTCGTTGTTTGAAGTTGAAGCCCTCCATGACATAGTGCTGCCCTCTACAGTAAAGCATGTAGTACTTCTCTGATGTCGTTGACAACTAACAGTCATTATAATAACAATGATCTTTTGGCTTCTATTAAGTCAACGATGCCTGATGCGAGACCCAAACGTACACTCGTATATGTATATATTAGGGTAGGGTTATACCCGATGGAGACGTGCTATGTTACGGAGTAGGGGCAAGTTCTACACATACGTCCTGTCATGCTGCCCCATGCTGATGAAAATTGATTGGTACGTTCGTGTCCTAAATTGACTATTGAAACACTGCAATTATTATTACAAGACGCTTTTATGATCCACGAACTTGTTGAGTTGATCACGTCCAAGTTAATATATATTAACCAAGGGAATCTAAGTTTGACTTTTTACTTAACCTATCGCAGCAGCTGACAGCTCGTCTAGCTTAATTTTTTTTTTAATTTAACTTGTTTTTAAAATTGCCTTAACATCTTATCATATATGGGATCCTATTGGCTCTTTTTTACTCTGCTGTGTACAAACCAATTAGCCAATCAGTTCGACCAAGGAGTCGACATTACTGTAACAAAAATAAGTCTGTTGTACGCGGCCACCCACAGACGTCAGCCGCATAAAAAAAATAGTGGTAACGGCGTATTATCAGTTAGGTAAACTTCGTTTGTACAAGAGATAGGCACCCACTACCTAGGAAGCCCAGCGTCGAGCATCGCGTATTTCCGTGAATGCGTGCCCACGATGCACCGTTCGAGTTACTATTATTATTATATTAGTCGCGCGAATGAAACCGATCCTACATACTTCTGGTGGATCCTGAGCGTTACCTACGCTATCTGCTAGGAGGCTATCAGCGGAACAAACTCTATAAGCCTCAACGTCGATTTTGTGACGCTGGCACACATACGCATCAGAGTATCGTAGTGCAAAAACTTAGGGGTCTTACAACCATGAATGCTAAAGTATAGCTGTCCCTATCAATTCGACAATTCCAATCAGCGGCAGATTCGTTACCGATGATCGATATCGGCACGATATATTGATATCGATCGATTGCAAGGACGTAGTTACTGTAAAACATAGAACGGCAAAGGCCATGCGACACTCACGAAGTTCTAGTGTGTTGAACGCCTTTACTCATAGTAAGCACGACTTCACTTACTTCATCATCCTTCTGCTTTACCGGCTGGCTGTTAGAATAGGTCCAAGCACCTCCAGCAGATGTTTGAGAGCATTTGATTTCATAAGCGTCAGTGTGCTATCAGTTAGCTGCCGTGTTGAGCAATGTGGCCCGATTTGAGCTTTTCGCGTATCCTTATTAGGCAGCATAGACAGGTTACAAATGCATACACTTTGCTCGACTATCAAGAACTGGACAGCCAGGTTATTGTCGATTTATCGGAACCCAAATTTCTATCTCACTTTGATTTAAGCAGACCGAATTTTAAGGCGCTTGCCTCATTCAGGTCTCCTGTTCGCTGGTTTTCCTTCCCGTATCCTTTTGAAAATGAATAGGCATTTTGAATGTCCTTCAGCGTACGGTCCTGTTCGAGTGGGTTTCGGGGGTGGAAGAACGTCACATCATCGGCGACGCATACATACATACGCACGCCGTATGTCGGTCATATATTCACGTTTGAACATCTATTCTATTTAAATAGCTGAGCGCACGCCATATGCTAGGTCCTTGAAGTCATTATAGTTCCGTTCATGATAGGGAGCTTCGAATAGTCAAATACGTAAGCATAATTTGTATTGATCGCCACTAACGCTGTTAGGGCCTACTCTAAATTACTTAAAAACTGATAGAAACGACATACCAACAGCTTATCAAACAAACTGGAGATAGAAAGCTGAGGTCACTGCACATGGGGAGTTCAAGCCCTATAGAGAAGATTCAGTTCTTGAATTAGTTTTTTGTTTTCTTCTATAATTCTACATGATTAATGTACACGTGTGTGATGTGTCTCTCACTACAGCCTACGCAACTATGTTTAAATGTTCAGACTGTTGGCACGGTAATGTCGAATAGCCTTGAATACACTAAACTTATACAATGATGTAGAAATAGCTAGACTATAATAATACACGATAGAGATTTTGCATATCGAAGTAAAAGCTGCAGTTGAATGAAGTTCCTGTGACTTCACGTCTCGCGTTGTTCGGAGAAATCGGCGGATACGCCAAATAGCTATACTACGGAGATAAAGACATGCGGCTCAACTCGTGTTTCCTGTTTAAGGCTAGATTTACTTACATAAATAATTTGTTACTATCATTGACGTTAGTTAGACATTGGAGGTTTCATTCATCCCGGGAACGATTGTTCCCTGATGTGCGGATAGCTTACGTCGGCATGGACATATTTTTTGAACGTATCTCCATCTGCTCTGCCCTGCTCGGTCTAATGGGTCATTATTTGTTTGCGGACAAAGTGGCGCTACCGTTCCACCGATTCGTTAAAAGCATTCACTTTTAGTTACAAAGGCAGTTAAATGTCACGTAAAGCCTATTTATCCATATTGGTCAACAAATAGAGCTGCACTTAATCGACTTACATTTGGGCCCGATCCCCACTACAGCCGTTACCGCTGTTGCTATGGGAAAAGAACACCCGGTAGCCCGTCATGCGACGTCGTAGGTTGTTCGATGCATACAAGAAGGACTCGTCCCACTGTATTTGGGTAGAGAACAATTATTCAACGGTACTATTACTATGATAATAAAAAGTATTGACATAATTGGACTTCCGCACGTCGCCTATGCTCGATAGCTATCGACACCAGGCTGATGGTGAAGAAAAAGTGCGCGTAGGCATTCCGATAAGATACAAATGCACAATCCGTGCAGTGGAACATAAAGGTGCGTGCAAGAAAGGTGGGCAAAACGCTTGGAGTGACCACAAAAACGAGGTACTTTCGAGTACTTCATAGCATCTGTAAATGGCAGACGCTGAAGATGGCTTGGCAGGTGGCTCCTAAACAATAATCAGTGTCAGTAGGACGCGATCGTTTCTTCAGACGAAGCAAGACGGAGTTTTGTCACCTGCGCATCTTCCTTCTCCAGAGACAGAAGTTGGCAGATTTCCTAGGAACACTTCAGCAGAAACGGTTATTATTCTATATTTTGATGTTTGTTTACTAGTTACGTCGTCTTCAATAACTACTCTCAGCTGCAGTGTCTGACAATCGATCTTTCGTGCTTTGTAAACGCACGTTTTAAAATCGACATAGATTGGTCACCTCAGTTTTGGCCGTGGGATGTTGCTCTCATCGGTCGGCCTTGTTGCTATCGCTGGTGAAAGCTGCTCTTCGAACAAGTTACTTTTTTACCAAGCAAAATATGATGCTACGCTATCATACGCCACAAGAGCTTGGCATGACGAGAATAACTGGCTCCAGATCGGCCCGCCACAGCCCTATCGCGTTTCAATTGCACTTGTGTGTGAAGTTCGGCTCATTAAAACGTAGTTACATTTGTGCGTATAGTATAAGTTAGTTTTGACAGAAAGTTATTTTCCGTAACGTTCGATATTATTCGCGTTCCGCGCAAACCGATTACCATTAGCAAGAACACACCCATATCTCGATAAATAAATTCAGATGCATTCCTATGCTAAAGGAATCAATGTCCCTGTTTCTGTTAGAACGGCCTTACGCCTATATCGGTTAACGCATGATGACTCACACATTCTCTGTTGGCAAGAGGACATTTTCAAGTAGCGCATTTTGGAAAATGCGCACTGATTAATATTTCAGTACTTGTCAACATGCGTTTCACATGTGGAACGAGGCGGCGGCGGCGTGTTCGTACATGTTTTTACCCTGCGTTTTTATTATTGACAGGCGTTTGTATTTTCATCTACTCATATCATGAACAGGGTCGCATTATTCTCGCTTGGTTTTGTCTAATAAAAGGAGGCTAATTATTGAAATTATGGATCGTGAACCATTTTTCACTATATTGTTGTAGTGCAGTCGTGCTTCCAACGAGTGATGACTACGATCCGAAGATGGAAGGACGGAGGCGGAAAGGGGCCTTGGAAAAGCTGATTTCCAGAAGTCGAAAAAAAAGGGGAAAGAATTGTCGACATCCGATTTGGCCGTTGATTTCGAACAATGAGCAAACATCGATGCACTCATGGTCGGGTTTATTCTATTGGTGGTATTGCTAAAATAGGTAAAGATTTTCCCAGCTATAATAGGACAATTCGTGCATGAAACGTCACTTTGCGTATTTGTGAGCCTGCCTGTCTGTCTGTCTGTGTTATTGCGACAGTGAGATAGTGTATAATGGCCATACTTCCTTTGGCTGGTCGAAGCTTCTGATGCTGCTTATTTTATGTTCGCATTGTATTATCTATCGCGGATGTTTAGCGCGACTCGCGAGGACGAAGTGGCACATCATAGACAAATCCACTGGTGGACTGAATGGACCAAACAGTTACTCACTAAACAGAAAAGAAGGAAAAAAAGGTGTTCGGACGAATTTAAGGAAATCCTTTTTGCCCAACGACAAAAGCCGCGAAGCCATCGAGCCGACTACAGCTATGGCCCCAACTCCGACCCAGTCAACAAACAATAACAGCAACAACTACCGCAAAAGTCGCCGCATTGACCGCCAACGTTACAGCAACAAGAAAATGACCCCAAGAAAACTGATGAGTCGGTTGTCGTCGTCACCGATGACGCTGCTACTGCTTGTGCATTTCACTAACGCGAGATTTGTCAGCTAAAAAAAAGTATATATATATATATATAAAAGTATATAGGAGGAAGGCGAAATAAGGATTCGCTGCTGGAGAAAATACGACTACCAAAATATTTTGGTGTCTCTGGCAATTGTGATACGTTCAGTTCTCTCATTGTAACCGCAACGCCGCGTCAGGTAGTTGTAGTGGTATTAGTAGGTCGATAGTATCCTGCAGCTAATATGCAAACGCAACCAGAACGCCGAGCGCCTGGGAACAATTGCAAGACGTTCCTGCAAAATGATCATAGCAGTTTTTGCGACAGTAGAGCAAGGCGAAAGAAATATTCCGGGTGCGCTTGCGGTCTAGTTCTGTCAGATTTCTCTCACAGCCGACAGCTGAAGGAAATCGCAGATCGAACTAAGTGACTCGCTTGCCTCCCCATTAGCGGCCTCGTAAAATATGACAGAGCGTGAGCAGGGCACGAGGAACGGCGATTATCGCTTTGCCATGGCGTCAGCAACGCCGTAGTAACAACGGCGGCAACGGTGAAATTCAACCAGCTCAAGCCACGAACCAAGCAACGAAGTAAGCGTTTCAATGAAGAACCACTGCACAATTTAAATCTCTACGTATAAAAATACTAATAGTAGAACCGCCAGACGGCTACTGCGGCTGTTATTGTTGCCCTCTAATGGACCGAAGTGAAGGAACCAAAAAACGTTTGAGTTTACGGTGTCGTTATTGTGTATAAGTCAGTTCCCTAGTTGCGGATTATCGTTGGCCGACCAGCCGCAATCAGGTCGTCGCTCAAATATCCATTTACAACACCTCAAATTTATATACTGACGAAACGTCACTTGACGCCGTCTGGTTCAAGTAGCGATTCAAGAGCGTAATTATGGTGGCCCTGGAAGAAACGCACGTTGAAAGTGAAGATGGAGATCAAACGAACACGGTGATGATGATAATAAATGTCGTCGCCATCAGGATCATCACCAGAGACATAGGCGATAGGAAAAAGGACTACCAAGTCGAGTGTGACAAGTAAAGGATTCACCGCTAAGTGCACAAATAATCGTAATAACCAACTTCAATGGCAACGTTTCTGCAAACAACGGATGTCTTCTTTTTTCCGTAAAAATAGTCACACAATAATATTACATAAGGGGTAACGTGTGAGCACTATTATTAAGAATGCATTAATTTTTAATTGAAGTAAGTACTATCATTTATATATTGTAAAATGTCGCGGCAGCGATATATGACATGTATTACACTACCAGCGAACGTACAAACGCACTTCAAATAAACACCGTTTGCTCATAATGGCGGCCGCTTTGCCTTAGGTCGATAACGGCGCCAAATGTGCAAACGATGCCCCCCTTCTGCAAAAAGAGATATCAGAAAAGCCGTTTGGTCCGCAACTATTATCTCAAATAAAACTGGTCATCATTCTCATAGAGGGTGTCCCTGACGTATTATATGTGACATACCCCAATATGACTAGCACTATACTAGCTTCTAGGCGAACCGAAAGGCGTAAATATATAGCAGCCATACGGCTGTCTGCGATTAGTTATCTAGGAACACCAAGATGGGTAATTAGCGGATCCAATGGCTTTGCTCATCGTCCAGTTCAAAATCGAAAGTTAATATGAATCTAGATACGACTGGTAACCGAGCGGGCAAATGAGTGTTGACGAACATCCGAGGGAATGGTTTTATGTCTTAGGATCGACTGCCAGCGATCATTTTCATTTATTACCCGTTTATTCGATAAATTTTATCGATAAAACACTTATTATGATCCTATCAGAAGATTGTGAAACGCTGCCAATGGCTGCTAGCAGCTCTTAAAAACACAGGGAGCTTTTGACGTCTTGATAACAGGCTCCTTCAGAACAAGGCGTAATGCTGAAAACGCAAAGTGAGTTTTTTTCATATGTCATATCCTGTGTGCTTAGCGTGCTACCGTATATACCTATTTGCAGTATTCTATTCCTTCCTGATGTACGTCGAGAAATTCAGGGTATCATCGACGACACGCGCACTTGTCAATAATGCCTATCAAAACAGAGGGGGCGTTTTCAGCTCTTCATGGATATATTATGTGCATATATGATAAAATAGCGTTTGTGGTGATGGCAAAAGAAAAACAAGCCGTCGAAACCAGGAAGTTCTTCAATTCAAAGGCGACCAAACGGACCACCAATGCTTAACTGTAAAAATGCAAAAAGCATTAAGGGGCGCCCACTAACATCAGCAAATGTGATCCCAATAGTTGAAGAAAAAAAGCTCTGGCTAGGGCAAGCAAACTAAATAAATATCGTAGAGTTATAGCGGCTCGACAATGCCGAGGATGATTGCACGACCTCGTTATCCTCAACCCTAGACGGCGGTCAGCCGTGCAAACCTGAAGCCATAGTACTATAAATTATAGGGATATAGGAGGACTTTTTTCACTCGTTACGTCTGTAGTCTGTCGTAGTGTGGGTTCAGAGCTTGTCTGACTGTCAGGGAAACAATATAGTTAGGTGTTTTGATCGATATTAGCGGTTCGGTTTGACATAGGTGATTTGGCGTAACATGAAAATATGATCGTAAATTAAACTGCAGCTAACGTCTATCGGGAGTTAGCACTTTACAATACAAGCAGCCGTACAAAATGCTAAAATACGCTACAGCAAAGCAGCATCGAGCTTATTTCTTACAAGCGCCAGTTAAACACGAAAACATCCATCCGAGATGCGTATCCATTTTATTATCTTCATTCCTTTTTATCTTATTATAGTTGATCCCTCATAATAAAACTAATCAATTTATCTCTCGCCGGAACGTTCACCTCCAGGCACACCGATCGCAAAACCGGCCTCGGTTATAGTTTATATCTATGTATATTTATGTTCAAATTTATCTTAGTCGTATGGTAGTATTATTTTTGCTGGATTAAGACAAGATGCTTTTTTGAAATGTAAAATGCCGATAAGGTTAGATGGCCCAATCTGAACCAATCGACCATGTTAAGACAATGTCGACTGCTCAAGAGCTACTAGGATTTACCGAACGTATTAGATAAAAAATGTATTAAAATTGCTCTCTCTCTCTCTCTCTCTCTATATATATATATATATATATATGTGTGTATGTGTGTGTGAGATCTTCAACACAACGGAGCCATCATTAATGGTATATAAATAAGCTAAGTAGAGATGTTTGTGACTGAAGAGCACAAACAACGTTGCTACGCCGTAGTAGCCGGCGCGACCAGCCATCCATTCATTGCAAAAAAACAGGTCACGATGGTGTTACGATTGACTATCAGCTGCATAGGGGTCTAAGCAGGATTACCTCGCACATACTCAGCTGTCGATAGTGTGGGCATGACAAGAAAGATCTGTCTCCTCGGGTATCATAGCGCTGACGACACCGAACTTGCACAAGTTTTACAGTTCAGGAAGAAGACGCGACAAATCTACTGACGAGGACAGAGCAGGGCTCAACGACCAGCTCAGACATAGCCCATTATATTCGCAAAAGTTGTAAGACGTTTTAGGCGTAAGGTCAGGAAACGATGACTAATACATCAGATACTGACATCATCTATTTCGTACAGCTTCAAGCGCGTCATTTACGATTATAAATCGAAGTTATGTATTATTTAAATATCGTTAAAGTTAATTGATGACCTGTTTGAGTTGATGAAAATGTCTATCGACGTGGCGCCGCTTCATGGTCTTTATCACGCCGTAACCGGCGACAACTCGGTGGCCTTTGGCTAAGGGCAGGAACCACTTCCGAAGAACTTTTCTTACCGGACTATACGGCCTTGTTAATTAAAGTAGCGGGGCCATGGCAACTGGCTGCGATGAAGTGACGACTTTCCTTTTCGACCCTTTTTATTACTCAGAAACATCTCAATCATTGTTCTTAGCAACAAAGAACAGCCGCGTGATCGTATTGACGTCGTTCGAATCGTTGGCGCTCTTCCGCTCCCAACCGCATCGTTCATGTGTCAGCTCTGAGCTTTTCCCCGTTAAGCGTTTCCTCCACTTACACTCCCATTTTTCGATTTTTTTTCACTTACCCTCGAAGGAGACGCGGCGGCCGATCATCATTAGCGTTATTGTTATGGTTCCCCTTCCTGTCTTGAGCATCGTCATCATCATGACCATCGCAGCTTGTTGTGCGATTATTGAGTTATTTGACGCGCGATCAGTTCTACGACGGCCGTTTCCACGACGAGCGGTCAGATGATTTTTTCTCAGACAGCTCTACACTATACCTGAGGCTGGTGTGTATTTTTTACGAGAAGCTATCGTATGGCGCCGACGCATAACAGAAAAAAGAAAAAATAGCCTTCAACCAAATTTCACCATCGAACTACGACGATGGCAACGTTCGATTCGAGCAATTGAGTATACACTAATAGAACAGATCGTAGCAAGCCTCCGTGAACAAGCGTACCAACAACAACAATAACCTTTACAACAAATCGACACCGATAATTGTTGAGTGACACTTAGCAACGTCATCTAGAGAATCAGTTTTAGCACTAATTATTGGTATCGGTGGCGTTCCGACAATAACGGGTCAATTCTGATAACCCGATTACATCTACAGCGGATCTAACCAGTTGCAGTATCTAGTGGGTATTTGACCCATTTTGCAGGTCCGCATCTAGTAGATAGAACGTGTTTATACGATGTTTTAGTTGGCAGAATCGTCTCTATGCATCGTTTGCGTCAGCACACGGCGACAGATTTGATTTCATCACAGAAAAATCTCCATGAAAATTTGCTGTCATAGGTGTGCCAAGCGTATGATACTGACCAACCTGTCGCCTCCGCCTAACCTAAATACCCATAAAGCCTGCAACGATCGGGGACAGCCTATCGGCCCTCATGTAGATACAGTCCTAAATATAGCTGTATTTGTGTACGGGAAATCCAGATTTTAGTGAATTATTCATCGTCTATGTTTAAAGGTCATTTTCAGTTTTCCACGCATCTGTTTTTTTTCTTAATTTTAATAATAACAATAATTTCAGGAATGATCAAATGTTTGGCGGCATTTTTAAAATTCGTCCCCTTGGTTTTTACGACATGAACAAACATCTTTCATAATAGCTATTAGTACCATTGTCACTGGAATCGTCATTTTGGCCAAGGAGCATAAGCATGGTTGGCCTTTACTTTGCAGCAGCCGTGAGTAGCGACACAAATTGAGTCTTTGCGAAATGTAGTTAACTGACTCATCGAATAGTAATGGTATGGATGGGAGCAGTAATAATAAATGTAATAAAAATATTTCACACACGTGTGCCGGAGCTTGCGGCGACAGGATTGGGCAGGCGAGCAGACAATCGGTCCCTCCGTCTGTAGTATAAATTGCTGACGAAGACAACCAGTACCTATTACACAGATGTCTGCTGGTTAATAATCAAGTATAAACATGCGCGCGCGCGCACGAACACACACACACACACACACACACACACACACACACACGCACACATACACACACATACTAGTGGACGGGGAAACGCGGTCAATGCCAATGACAGTATATGAAAAGACTTATTCGTCTCAATGAATGAATCAACGGAGACGGGAAAGGGGTGAGAAATCATCACGATGCAACCGATAGCGCGAAAAGCGACGGTAGCGAGAGCGGTCAAAGAAAAATGACCCACGCTGAACTGAGGTTGACTGATTCTCACCAAGTTACTCTAAATAAAACAGTTTTTACTCTAAAAATCAATTGTAGAACATGGCGAGGCCGCAGCGCCACTATAACTGACTATCTCACAAATCGGACGGACAGGTGTACTGATACATGGACTTCCTACACCACGGAAAGCGCTAGTAACCGAAATAACAAAGCGTAACAAGTAAGGAAAGCATGGAAACAAGCGCCGAAGTGGTGCGTGCGCGAAAACTTTGCTCGTGGAAAGGCTGTAGCGGTCGCGGCGCTGGTAACAGCGAGGGTAACAGCGTTACTACTATCGTCCTATGGGCGTCAAAGAATGGATGTCTGAGCCAGACTGCCCTAACTACGAGGCCGCTCTGCTGGCGCACTGCGTTACCGGCTGCTAGTGATCAAACGTCGTAGACTGGAACAGCAACAGTAGCAACAAGCATAAGACCAGGCGTAGCAATAACTTTCAAACCTGACTGACGGCTGATGAGTTGCATCTGTTCCGAGACGGTTAACGGAAACGCGCAGTTTATAAACACTTACACTTTTTTCATTGAATATTTGGCGCCTGTTTGCCACGGAGTTACTGTGTGCGTGTAGTATTAAAACTATACGAATAATGATGAGACGTTTCACAGGCCATTTTTGTAACGGGAGGAACGGCAGCAGATACGAACCACTACCATACCAAAGTTTTGAATTGACCACAGCTCCTATGGACTTAGCAGTTGAAAATCTGAACTCAGCAAGTTCAGATCACTGACTGATATATATGATATAACACATGCGGACGTGTTATTTCCTTTTACACCTGAGAAGCTTATTAAAATAGATTTATTAGAATTTAGCATGCACGCATCGTTGTGTGTTGCTTATTATTATTAAATTTTTAGCATGCGTACTGTTCGAATGACTGATCTTACTACATATTTAGATTCAATAGACACAGATTGGGTTTCTGTTATGCAAATACTTTGTCTTCTTGGTTAGACCGAAACAGCCAGATGGGCACCTATCTCCAGTCTTGTTAGTTAATGGGTCTATTCATGGAGCGCGGCGCAATGCAATGCAAGTTTCTATTTCTTCACCCGGGTGGTCCTGAGCAAAGAGTAGCAGTGGTAGCATGCACGGCAGATACACACGCGTCTACTTTATACTAACCTGAAATCGCAATGAGATACAGAGAAAGACATGTTTAGACATCGTAGAGAGATACTGATCTGACTGCCATGTATAGAATGACGATAGTATATCTGAACTAGTCAAGAAAGTTCGGCAACGGTACCATCCATTCTACCGTGACAAAGCTTTCAAGCGATACACGAAAGTCTCTAATCCCACGTTTGTAAGATAACATCACAATCTTCGAAAAAGATTACGTTGTTATTGCAGGGAGATTGTGTGTCTTTGTGTACTAGATTTAAATTAAGGAGGATCTTATTATTATTTTCTAGCTTAAGAGATCTTTCACCTTGAACTTATCGTATGATTGAATACGTTAGTGAGTTGGCCGGTGTAATATCTCAGAATACCTTAGATTTGATAAGCGCGATTCCAGCGCTCTTATCAATTTTAGAAGCTCGTGGCAGCTCAACTTAATAAAATATTACATACTCGTATAAGCGACAAAAGAGGCAAAATATTAAAGAACTAACATACTTCGACGATCCCTGCGAGGAGCAGGACTCTCAAATAGGAGTCAAATAGACCTCCATCGTATAGAACAAAACGAACGAACGGACGAACAAATAATCTTCTTCCCATAAAAAAAGATGGCGTTTGTATGTGAGGACTATTAACAACCTTCAAACACGACAAACGTTGGTATTCGTGTCCGTATCGATTAATTGTTATTAATCGCTGCTTTGCCCCCGTCCCTATATTTTTCATTAATTTACTTATCAACAACAAACACATTCACGTAGAGTAAAAATAGCAGTCGAAAGGTGTCAGCCCAGGCCAGGGTCAGATAACATCGGATAATAGCACGCGCATGAAGAAGGCACTGAGCCGCTGCCTAGGACTTGTGGTAGGATTGGCAAATAAAGGACGTTCTGTTACAGCATTCGTTTACAGTTAAATATTATTAAAGGTAAATTTAGTGGAACAAGCAAAGTACCCATTAGACTTACATAGAAACAATTGCAAGTATAATGATAAGAGTTTTGGTGACAAACCGGAACTAAACGATGGGCATCAAGCCACAATCAGTTCATTAAAGATATATGACTTTTTGAAAATAGCTTAACTATACTGTCAGTGTAGAGAGTATAGCCGAGCGACGTTTCATCAGTAGTCAAAGAAGCTATCCAACGGCTAGTCTAGGGCCGTGGTAATCGGTATCAGAGATAAATTAAGCAGAGTCTGAAGACAAATCAAATCTCGTCCCAACGCACAAGCAATTGCGACAGTCAATTCAGCCAAATATGGATCGTGTCTCGGCGTCAGCCATCTGGTGCCTGTCAGATATCTTCGAGGTATTCCTCAATAGTAAACGCGTTGTCATTCAACCATCAGTTGTTTCGCTGACGCAACGAAAAATCAATCGCTGAAGTACGATAGCACCCATCAGCAAACGGATCCCATTTCTAGGTATGTTATGAGTAGAACGTACCTTATAGAATTCATTGGTAGCCTTTCACGTACGTACACGACCATCCGAGAAGGTTTTCGAGTTAAGGACAATTCTAGTCTGTACAGCACCCCGTCAAAAATTTACAGGACTGGCAACTGTTTAGCAGTGACCCTTACAATCAGCAGGCAGCTTTTGCAGTTACAGAACCCCTAACCCTGTGCGACAGAACCCCTAACCCTGTGTGTCCATACAGAAAATCTGTTTTATCATATTACATACCCACGAAAAATTGAATTACTCAGTTTAGATTGCTTTTATTAACTAGATTATCTACTAGAACTGACTGCCTACAGGACAATGCTGACAGTGTCACATCTGTATTTGACTGCGCACTTATTCTATCTATTCGTTGTCTTCTTTATTTTATGATAAATATAAGCTCTTTCCCATTCTCTCTTATTCCTTTCTTGTCAGTTCCTATCCCTTTACGCGTAGAATATAACATAGAACGATAGGGCACGGCGCACAGAGCTTCTGTAGTGTGTCAACGACCACCAACAAGGAGAACAAAGACGTATGGGTTGAGGCTATTTCCACTGCTGATACACAAGTATATAGCGACGCAAGTACTTTAGTGCTTGTAGTACGTGTGCTTCATGGAGGCCAAAAGTCATATATATATATATATATATATATCATTGATAGCCCCTCCGTTCTGCCACGGAGCCTAGCATCACGTGGGAAAGATGGAGCGGGGAGGGGGGGGGGGCAGAAACGAAGTGGCTAGGCTGAATGTGACGCGTTTCCGGTGCACCATTTTCGTCTTTGTCACCTCATGCACACGTTAGATAGAGCGGGTGAGGTGTTCGTGGAACACTAAAAGCCAACGGCAGCTTATAAAGTGGGGTATCGGTTCACACGCGATGTTCTTTCATTCAGTTGCTGTACTACTCAGCATGGGTCAAGCTGCTGCGACAATTCATAGAAGCTGTGCAGTGGAATCAGGAGCGTAGAATGTTTATGCTGGTCTGCTCTGCTTTGTCAGCTGCCACATCATCGTTCGACGACAGAATGAATGGACAAACGGACTAAGTGCACGGACGTGCACGATGCTAGCGGTGATTTTGCTTGCTTGCAGCTATTCTCGTTGTTGTTTCCTTGCCTGGCAGCCGTCCCTGGCCCGCTCGTTCCAACACCAGCTGTGTTTGTACATTCCTCTATTCTACAATGACAATAACAACTGGATATTATCACAACCAATGAAAATGTAACGATATCATCGTATATCTGCGTACTTGTAGCTATTGTACGCCACTTGCCGCCTTTTGTTCTGAGTGACAACCACTCAGAACGCCTCTACAAGTTGTATAATGAAAGTCCTGAAAAGTAGAAGGCGCTCGTAAAGTCAAAACATTTCAACTGTCGGCTATTAAGACTATTTGTATTTACTAAAATTTATGCGCACATACTTCACCAAGGGCCATGTCCCAAACCACTTGAGCCTTGATGTTTATGGATAAATGCATATCAGCCCTGGGTTCAGTTACCCGCCTGGTCTAATAT